>NW_023998416.1:11302311-11346750 GCF_014805625.2 Glossina fuscipes
TGCATGTATTGTGCCGATTTAGAGAATAAGTGTATACAATTATCAAGCAGAGTACGTATGCAAAAATAATTCTTTTATAATTTTCGATTTATTCTTTTAATTGTCAAATAATCTTACATTTCTAATCGAATCTGTGATATGTAATAAGAAAAAAAAAATGAATAAAATAATAATGATAATAATAGTCGAGTGAATATCTTTAGCGATACGCGTATATGTATTCTTAGCAATTCAAAATTTGTAGAGAAAAATACTCGCCTAAACATATGCTATATATTTCTTAATTGAAATGTTTAAATGAATACTTAATTATATATAAAATGAAAGGATTTCGTTCGAATTACGATAGCGATGTAAAGACAGAGGGGAATATTAAAACAGGTTTAAGTGTAATAACAAATAACGTTACGGAGACGATTTTTATTAGTTTCGATTAAATTGTAATACTATCGATGATAATCAATCAATGCAGTCATAATTGTTTTTTTATTTTTTAAATAAACAGTTCGATATTAATCATTTATAAAACAAGGCTTTAAATTCATGACGAAACTGTTACTTAAGTTCAATAAACTTCAATTTATTTCGATTATAGCATTCATCTAAAATTACAAAATTAATTGACTTTGTAAGAATAATTGATAAACCGAGACATTTTCTTGCATAAAAATTGCGTAAATTACACAAGATACCACAGATCAATCGTATCAATGACCGGGACAATTGAACCGCATTAAGCAAAGGTTATGAGGTTAACCCAGTACCCAGTACAATGCCACACCAAATGTAAAGAGACTTTATCGCAAAATTCTCAGAATATGTAACAAATGCGTTATATAAATGATTATGTTTGCTAAACACAGGGGTGTATAATTACGATAAAAGTTCAAATGAAATGCTAGGAAAATTTGTTACCTTGTTACGTGTCTGAATAGTAAAACAACTTGCATCGTTTCAAAATATAAATATACAACACAACTCTTTACATTCTTACAGGTTAAAAAATGCAAAAAAAAGGGACTTTCTCTTTATTATAGTATGGAAATACCTTATTCATGGCCTCGCATTATGTACCACTAGGAATGTTCGTAGAACTAATAGAAGAAAATATTTCCACTTAATCGGAAGCCTTGTTATTTCTTTTCTAGGATCAAGTTAATGAAAGTCTACAACATACACACACAAAAACAAAAACAATTTGCTTAAATTATTTTTAGTTCCTATCTAAAACGATAATTAAGTCCACGAAAACTATTGTTCGTTTCAAGTCATAGGGTGGTTTTATGCTTTTTCAACAGCAAATGCATTCATCGGCGGAAAAACGCTCTTTTCTCGAATTAATTCAAAGATCGTTTTTCTTGGCATTTCGTTATATAAAACAAAATACATTTGAAAGAATTACCAAACGGAGGGTATGGAGCCATTAGCATTAGCAGTTGACTTCTAAGAGATTAAAATGATTATGCTGTACACCACTTGTGATACATAGCACGCAGAACGACTTCAAATTCAGTTTTTATTATTATATCAATCGACTCAGAAATATTCTCGGAATTAATTTAAATTTGTCGGTCTGCCTGTGCATATAATTTTCTATACAACTTGAAGGTCATTGGTGCTATTTTGGTATACTTTGACACTCTGACAAGTTTTAGTCCAATGACGAGCCCCTGGAAACTTTGGGCAGGATGTTGTCTACTTTCGAATTCGTTACATTAAATTGCTAGCTGGCAGCAACATACTACGCAGTTCTAAGCCACCTAATAAATGAGCCAAAAGATTCGCTAAAGGGTTCACAAGTAGCAAACATTCTATCGTTTCGCGATCTTTGCATAATGTTAAAGATGAAAGGTCTTTGGCTTGGCTCATTTAAATACCAACGTATTCCGAATAACATCAGATGTGCACGGTAAGTAATGAGTACTAAGTGGTACAAATTATTAAATTTTCAGTAGTAAAAGGAAATGCGCGCAATGAAAATCTTTATAATCCTACATATAAATTGTACAAGAAACATATTTATGGAGAATAACGGTAATTATTTTTTAATAGGATCTAATTACAGCAGGCATATGCACCTGTTTTTGTGTGATCCCCAAAAACTTTTTAATTTTGTTGCGGAAACTATTTATGCGGTGAATAGGGACCGCACAATCGCACAAAAAAAGATGGCACAAAAACAGGTTTAAGTGTAATAACAAATAACGTTACGGAGACGAATTTCATTATTTTCGATTAAATTGTAATACTGTCAATGATAATCAATGCAATCAGAATTTATTTTTTTTTTAAATTTTTTAAAATAATTTTCAAGGCATTAGTAGTTTTTAGTTGAATAGAGCGAAATAAAAAAAAAAAAATATTTCCAACGAGTATTAAAAATCCATCGATAAGAGAAATTTCGTGTAGCTTATCATCAGACAACATCTTTGATTGACAGACATTTTTCTGGAAAAGGCGGTAGTGGGATTTTAAAAAGTTTTTCGAATTTTATTTTATTTATTTTTCTAAACTACGAGGTGCCGATAACCTTTGTATTTATGCAAGGACAACGTTTGCTTTTAAATAAATTGAGGAATTTACGTCATGATAACATACATGCAAACACATGCAAAACAATTAATTAATCAATTATATTAACACAGAAATCATAAAAATTTTAAAATTTCTTACTTCCCATATAGTTTCCTAAGCAGATATGGTATAAATGTTATAAATAATAACATAAATATCTTTGCTTATAATGCGTGCACATGATGTATGTATGCGTGTGTATATATGTATTTGTCTCATAAATGCCTTTATCTAAACTAGCGATTAAATTTAAAGTAATATCAATCTTTACTCGCCTTTCAAAGATTATTTTACTATACTTTGTTAGAGATTAAAAATCGAAGCAATAATTTATAGATAAAGTCTAAAGTTTAAATCTCTTTGGGTAGAAATAAGACACTGTTTCCAAGGGTTTATACCATGTAGCTTGGAAATCAAACTTAGCGATAGTAACAGCAGTTTGCATATAACATTTAATTTAATAAACAATAACTTATACGATGTTTTGGTATCTTATTAAAATCTAGTTAAACTAGAAATGTTGAACAGATATAGCGAAGGTGGCGTGACAATTTCGCTTTCTACAAAAAACACATATTTTCCGCTTAATTGTACCAATGGTGAAATGGCGCGTCCCATTTGAAACGTAAATTGACTTTATAATCGTAAAAATTTGAAATTTCTTATATAAGACGTTTTTGGGTTCAATTCTCAGTGAGGAAGAGTTTACTTTGGTTTAGTGTTCAGTCGACAAAGGTACAACACTTACCGATTGGGTACACATCCGCTACGCTGCGGTCACTTCCGTATAACATTCACCGCATTCACTTCTTCTTCCAAAGTCATCATAGTGTTACTCCTGAGTGATTGATCATCTAAAAAAAAAAAAAAAATCTTCTACTAATGCGTCTCAACTGCTTTTACAGAATAGAAATATTAGCCATTCTGTTGAATATTAAGATATTGAGAAATCAAATCTCATATATTTGTACATCCTTCCTTTCTTTTCCACTTAGGATATTTCGAATCAATTAGTAACTTCGCAGCTTTCTTTTTTTTAATATCTAAAATCGCTCAGGGTGTCTCCTCCATTCATACAACATGATGATGACGGCCAGACAGAGGTGAAGAAAGAGAAGGTCGTGACGGCCGCAGGCTAACGGGCGTACCCCCAATGGGTAAGTGATATGCTTTTACCGCCTGAGCACTCACTACACCTACGACCAAATTAAACTTGGGATTTGGAACCGCGAATACGATTTGGTAGTCGCGGATACGATCATGCGGACATGATCGCTAAGTTGTACTATATGAGTAACATGCATGAGAAATATGCACTAATTTACACTTTCATCAAAACGTTATTAGATGTGAAAATAAATTTTCGTTAGGCAATCTTTGCCCATCAATATCATCAAGAATGAATGAACCTAAACCTTATTGATATTATACTTGTCGACTGCGTTCAAGATGCTTGCAGGGGCATCATGAAATATAATTATTATATGGTAAATGATGACAGAGTCCATTGCTCTTGGAACAAACTATCAATCAAAATCAAATGAACCATTATGTGCAATCACTCGTTAGATGCGTGAATACCCTGAAAAAGCTGATCATATATATTATATGACGTCAACAGCAACAATTAAAGAAAATTAAAATTGTATTCTAGTGGAATAAGAAGAAGAATACGTTCGATTATAAATTTTTCACATGAGAATAAAAGTTCACTTTGATGGCATTGTTAATATAACATTAAATGTTTAAAAAAAAATAGAAGAAATCTAAAACGAACAATTTACTGCAGCATAATGTCCATTGATAAAGTGCGTACGACCGGGACAATTTCTTAATTCACAATCAATATTTCAAAAAAAGCAAGCAAGTAGTAGGTCTAAAAAAGTTATATAAGCACAGGATAGAAAACAAAAAACAAAGGCAGAAGGATTGCTTCTTACATTTCCTTTTAGACTTTATGCGATGATATCTGAGATGTTAAAAATGAATTTGGTATACAATAACTGTACAAAAGGACTCTTCATCTTTTTAATATATACCCCACCTCACTTGTGATACAAGGTCTTATTAAGTTTGCGCGGAAGTAACGCCTAGAACGACTTGAGATATACCCACCTTTCACTATCGGTCGATTCAGAAAGGAATTCTTGAGCTTGTCTCTCCATCTTGTTTTCTTGCGTTCAATCTACATTTTTTTAAATATTTTGATGAAAATTGATACACTTAGGTGTTTTGACTCACAGGAGTCCTTGTTATCTACCGCTTCCCATATAACACTTCACTTTAAATAGTCGTTACATAAATATCTGTAGGATGGTGTAGGATAGGTAGCCCACTGTACTGCTTTTGCTTATTTTTTTATATGTGGGAAAGTAGCTCAGCTAGGAATTTCGTATAAAGAGGAGGATGTGAAGATACTTCATCTTCCACTTCTGTGCATTAACTGCCTCAGTTTTAATTGTTTTCATAAATCAACGAATTCTAAACTGAGCGCTTAATTAGAACATATCTGTAGTGAATTTTTCTTTTCATACGATTCTAATTTTTTCGGCTGTAAGGCGTCCTGATGGCTTGCACCAAAAGAATTCAGTCCATCCATACCAGAACCATAAACTAATCCCAGATGCAAATTTTTCAGGATTTTTTTCTTAAATAGAACTCTGCCTGAAGAGATGGGCATACGAATTTCGTCTTAAACCGATTATAATTTTCTCAATATTCTTCTTCTTATTATTACTATTGTTATTAATTTTGTCAGACAAACAAATTCCAAGACTAAGGTTTTTAAGTGCTGGCGCCTAGGTCTATCCGGTTTTAATAGGAAGCGCTACCACCCTTTGAGGTTTCAATCCATGACCATTGCTTTGCTGATCGGGACCGGCCATATAAGATGATAG
The DNA here is from genome assembly GCF_014805625.2 of Glossina fuscipes. Classification (NCBI taxonomy): domain Eukaryota; kingdom Metazoa; phylum Arthropoda; class Insecta; order Diptera; family Glossinidae; genus Glossina; species Glossina fuscipes. The sequence continues at coordinate 11,307,783 of NW_023998416.1, forward strand.
AAGTATATACGTCAAAGGAAAGTGAAGAACACATGCGCACACATATCAGCAAGAGTGATCCACAAAAACACAAATATATATAAAATATTTCCAGCCTAGAGTTACAGTGGATTGCAAAATAACGTATCTCGGGTTTTAGTAGATTTTATAAATTATTACTTGATTAAAGCTGGCATTATTTTTATTGCTTATTTAAAATTTCGTAACTGTTTTGTTGTTTCACCACATTACACTCATTATGAAATATATATGAAAAGTAAAATCTTATCAGAAATAATTACAAAACTTTTATTTATCACAGTTCAGTATTAACAAGTGCTTCGCTATTTTTTGTTATATTTTTATTTTGTTTTGCATTGTTTGCATTGTTTGTAAAGCATTTCAATTTCATTCTATTGTACGATGAAAACAAAATGAATAAAATTAACATTTACATACACGAACAAATTACAATTCGAGGAAATAATTAATAAATCATTAAGCATTGCTGTGTTCAAGAATACAATAACATGCATTCAGCCAGGGATGTAATAATAATATCTTGCGGGATATATCCAGTAAGTATTTCTACTATTGGTTACAAATCGAAAGATGAAATCAGCATGCCTTCGTATCATCGATGATGTGAGAAAAGCTCTAATGCATTGATAATATTCTTTATTAAAAACTCATTTGAATATGCGCACCTTTGTTTGCAGTGATATCACTTAATTATTAATGCAATGACATGGATTTCTTCTATATTATATTATTCATTTTATATTTTTGTATGCACCATCGAACATCAAAGCTATTCTGGATTTCTCATTCCGTTTGCAATACAATAATACATCAACGTTATGTACGCATAGCAATATAACTTCTTATATAGAGAGTGTATTTTTGAGTAAATCTTTTAAAAGACTTTGAACTTATTCCAAGTTGATGTCATAGGCGACTAACACATTTGAAAAATGCATGCAACAGCGAATAAATGAAAAATATTTACTTGTTTTCGGTAATCTAAGAGATTTAGTTTTGGTAGAGATCGTTCCAAAATTTGATGTAAACATTTATAAATTGTAAAAACATTTCTGCGTGAAGATATGGTCGCAATCAGCCCAGTCATATATCCTACATATATATTAACAGAAAATTTTATGAACCTTATATACTGAGTGATTAATCCGTTGAGCGCTCAAAATTTGAAAAAACTCACTTTACAGGCCTACAATGTTGAGAAGTATGCTTTGAATATTCCGATCAGCGTTGAAACACGATCTCGAAAGCCATCATCCTCTCTATGCCCATTAAACGTTGTCTGCTGAAGTCGGTTTATACAGAATATAGAAATCCCTCTTGTGCTTATTCTTAGAGTAGAAGTAGGTGTTGCTCCTGTCATTAGGTGTACCTTTCGTATAAGTGTGTGCACGAGAAGTATTTTCTGTAGCGCTTGTGTCAATCGGGTTATTTATGCACTTTCTGCGTCGCAGCCTGGAATGACATGGTTTTTCTTTTTGTTTTGCTTCAGAATGTAAACAAAAAACAGCTGTGTACGTTTCTGTTGTTTGCAGCTAAGGCCTTAACAAAAAAAAAAAAACAAGAGAGGGAAACAAACAGTACTGCATTTCAGACATTTATTGAAAAATGAAATCGCATACGCCATTAACCGTTCAATTAAAATATCTAAACATGAACGAGTCAGTTTATTTACCAAGAGCTGCAATTAGAAATACAGAGTTACGGTTAGCACGCTTTGCCAACATGATACGAACGTTGAAATACTTTATTTAATTTGGTTATTCATTTACAATACTTTTTTTTTTTACAAAACGATATGTAATTAATTTTATTAGCACTGGAAATATGAAGAAAAAAACAAATTTTTTTTTTTTTTTTTTTTGTTTGTAAAAATAAAATTTATGGTCTTGAGAAATGCGAATATGACTTAAATAAATAATGATTAATCTCAACTTCTGTCGAAATTATTGCGATTAAGAAAGATTTTAATCAACTGTAAAAAGTGCACATCGATAAGATTAAAACGCTAGAAATTGTTTATTTTTTACTTCATTTTTTATAGATTTATCATAAGCAAGACTTTAAATCTCCAAAATATAGATCGGACACGTTTTCATTTATTTGTTTTTATTTTTATTTATTTATTATACCCTACATCATCATTTCAAGTGTATGCAGATACTTGAGATGCAATCATCTTCTAATGTATTATACCTTGTCTGTCCGTCTGTTCGTTTTTCAGTACTAGGTATATTAAGTCTGTGCAGACGGTTGTAACAGATTGGGATATAACCATCTTTTATTGTATTATAGCTTGTTTGTCGGTCTGTCCATCAGTTCGTTTTATTTATGTCCAACCTACAGGTTACATTAAATTATCTTATTATCTTATATGAGGCGTTGTTTTATTCGCTTTTATAAAATTTCAATTATTAAATCACCAAAGATCCACAGATCAGAGGCTTTGTAAACTGATTTATATACATTTGATTAAATAGATGATTAGAATATAAAATCTGCTAAATTCACGTGACTTTATAAGCGAAGTACAAAGATTCGTACCGAGCAGTTATTAATATACTTTGGAGAGGTCCAAAACTAAAGCAACTTCAGGAATCATATAACTCAATATACTTTATATAGGGATTTGTCCTACGGGCAATGTTCTATTGGGATAATCCTCCTTTTTAGAGGTCACGCTTCTCCCTTGTACAATTACCTCATTGTGCCGTCGGGCGCTATGCCAAGTACTCACGTTAAATATCGACAGCAATCATCTACCTGGGAAATATAGCGTCTATAGCATTACAAGTCCACTTTTATATATTATATAGATCACCTATTCAAAAATTATTTAAAATAATATTTAAAGCTAAAGCAATTCCCATTATATTATATATATATAATAGGTCATTATCAATGAGTAAGACTAAATGTCTATTCGAAGGTACATAAAAAAGTCGTGAAAATCAATGTTTATAATTATTGAAGTAAAGATCCCGGGATGAACTTAACTTAACAGTATAAAATTGTTTGAGATTCAACTTCAAATATTATAAGTTTTTAAAACATCATTTATACGTTTAAGAAATGTTTCGTAAACAGTATATGCACAATAGAAAACTTATTATTTTAAGTAATGATACACAATTTGAAACAAGCTCAAGTTCAAGGTTAAATTTAGGTTTTTTTGTTTTTTTTTATTATTTTTTATTCATTCATGAGTAGAAAACAGTATTTACAAATATTTATTCTGGCCTTAGTAATACGAGCAAAGTAGTTAATTAAAATTTATGTATGACATATAAATGTTTATAAGTGTATTTAATCATACATGTGGTTACGTATATTGTTTAACAAGCGAGAGATGTGCGATAAGTTCGTACGAACACTTTTAATTTATAAAAGTGTTGTGTTTCAATTACACGGGAAATGAATGATTAAAATCAATTTCAAAATCACATTTTTTTTTTTTTTTTTTTTTTTTTTTTTTTTTTTTTTTTATGCATAAATAATTTTACATTGAGTTTGGTGAAGTCGATTACGAAAGCAAATAAGAGAAACTGATACTCAACTTGGTAAACTGTAAAAATCTTATTTTTTTTAACAACGGGTTCGTCAATAAGCCCATCAGAAGCAATTTAACTGTATTCGATCAATTTTTGATTTAGGTTATGAATTATTTATGAAAATCTATCGATATTTTTGATGATTTCGTGAGATATCATAAATGTTTTATGGGCCAAATACAATCGTTTCATATTAATTTTCGTAAGTCTTAGGGATCTGCACATAGATGGATACATGGTCGTGACTATACACGCTCATGATCGCGCACTGTCACAAAAATAATGAAAAGTTTAGTATACTAGTACATCTTGGCGTTAAGTCAGACAAGGTAACTCGCCATGCGATAAGAAAGGGAAGGGTAGATAATAAAATGCATTTATTAATTGTAAGTTATATATAATATTTTGTATGCAATTATAATTAGAATATGTAAATATGCTTAAACATATGTACATTTTGTGTGTTTTTTTTTTTTAAATTTGGAAATATGCCTTAAATGCCGTCAAAGTTTAATGGACTGTAATGTGAACTTGTTGAAAAGTTCACACCATACATAAGTTAAATTTAATTTCATATGTTCACGTTACTAACGCATGGTTGATATCGTCTGGTTTTCCCCATTAAATTTTTATTGGTTTCTTCTCATTTTTTTTTTTTTTTTTTTTTTTTTTTTTTTTTTTTTTTTTTTTTTTTGATAGCATTGTTTTTTGTTTTCTTTTGCTAAATATTAATATACAATGTATAATATATAAAATATAAATTATGCAGCAAGTATTTGTTTGTAAAGAATATGATTTATATTTCTAGCATGAATGTGTTCTACTTTAAAATATTTCGAGCTCAATAATAAAGGTATCTTCGGTGAATACTAAGCGTCTGTGTGGATAATGGCAAATTGCAGGGACGGAATATTGATTGACTGAAGGTTCAAATTTTTTTTAAACAATCCAATAATGAATCGATTAAACACGAAAATCTTGTGTATTTTTAATAATAAAAAGAAATCTTGACTTTGCGAGAAATGATCGAATCTCTTCTACTATTGCCACTTCTTCTTTATTAATTGCATGCTGCTGTCTTCCACTTTACTTTTGTTTCTTAATGCCTTTTAATTGCTACTCGCTAACTGCCGCTTCTTATTTGCTATTTGTTACTCTTTTCTTTTCTTCTTGTCTTCTTCTTTATTTTTCGCACTTGCTGCTCGCTACTTATTGCTTGCCAGTTGATATTGGCCACTTGCTATTTACTACTTTCGTTTTGTTTTTTGCTTTTGATATTTCCTTTTTGCTCGCTGGTGTTTGCTACTTGTTGCTTTAATACTTGCCACCTGCCAATGGCTGCTTTTTTAGTTGTTGCTCACATTTTAATACTTGGCGCCTGCTACTAGCTGGCTTCTACCTGTTGCATATCTTTTGATACTGTCTAGCGGCTATTTGTTTTTTGCTATTTGCTGCTTGCCAGTTAATACCAGCCACCTGATACCTCCTACTTTCTCTTTACTATTTGTCACTGCTTGTTGTTTTCTGCTTGTTGCTTCCTTTTGAAACTTGTCATCTGTTATTTGCTAATCTGTCTTTCCTTAGTACTTGTTGTTTGTCAGTTCATACCAGCCATCCGCTATTTACTACTTCCGCTTTGCTATTTTCCTCTGGCTGTTTCGTACTTGTTGCTTACCTTTCAATACATATCACTTGGTAGTTGCTACTTTTTCTTTGCTACTTGTTACTTGCTATTTACTAATTTCGCTTTGCTATTGTTGGCTTGCTACTTGGTACTTGCTACCAGCTGTTTGCTGATAATGATTACTAGTTATTTCGAGAAATTTATCATGACCATTCAACGCCTAAGGAGGAAAATGGACGCAATAAACGCCCATGATTAACATAAAAAATTTTAGTTAAAAATTATTACAAAGGTGTCTGGAATCAGGCAAACGTGAGGGATAAATTTATAATCTTGTACTGATCAACAATAAATCTATTGTATCCATTCGCTTATGGCGAGTGTAATAAAAAATTGAAACGTGTTCAAAACCATTTTGTTCCTTAATTAAAAATTTTCAATTAAGGAGAGCTGATAAATAAATGTAACGCAAAAATGTAGGTCATAAATGTCATCAATGAGTTAAGAACCATTAGCTAATGACTTAAAATGCATGTTCCCTTGTAGATGAGAAAGCGTGAAAAACATAAATTTTGAATTATTCTTTGTGTATTGACTTTCAAAAGCACTTTCATTGCCTGCCTTTTGTTACTATATTTAACTTTGTAAATTTCCTATTTTATTAAGTCGTAAGACGTTAAAGATATCTACCCATTACTCGTTCAATTGTCTTATAATCAATGGAAGAACTTCTTTAATAAAATATTTTTTTTGTTATTGTTGTAATAACCCAGTTGTTTGTTATATTAATCGAAATATTTTACTTTTTTGTAAATTTATTGCTTATTATATAAAAAAAAAAATATTGTATAATACAATAACTTTCTTTTGATTTCTCTACTAAATGCTCAACATTCTGTAAAGAATATACTGTTGTGATCAGAATGTTTGGCGATAATGCTAGAAGGAGTGTATTACGACACCTAACACCTGCAGAGATGCTTGAATAACGGATGATCCAGAGCAAGACTTATTTTCAATACTTCAATATTTATTATTTCCTCACTGCCACGAAACTCCCCGAAAGACGGTTTCCAGGATCGAAACTGGTTTACATAAGCTCCTATGACTTCCGATTAGCCCTCTATGTACCGAAAATCGAGGAGAATATGTCGACACAGGCCTGCCACCAAGCGCTTCAGCCCAGCTACTACTTCTGTAATATGTTCATCTCCGTAATAGAGCAACTACCGAACAAACGAGCCTTCTTTCAAAGGCAAAGAAAACTTATTACAAAATATCTCTTAGACTTCTTTTTAAAAAGCCCGCCTCTTCCTATCTGCCGTCATCTACAGCCTATTGTTAGAATAGTTGATGTTTGCCATAGGATAGCGACCTTGAACATTCATACTATTAACTAAACATGACTAGATCGTTTCATGGATACTGATCAAGAATATTTATGTATATGTATGGTTTGTATATTTCTGTGACCTGGCGAATGATTGATATATGCCATTAAATGGGTGAACAGACGGACGGATGAGTGGATAGACAAACCTAGATTTGTTTAGAATTTGATGCAGATTAAGAAGGTGTACGCTCTATAGAATCTTTTCCGGAAATTTCCAGTACTTTGGCAAGATCAATATTGCTCTCATCCTTCGGGCAAATCACACATTTTGGAATTAACAAAATATATTGGAATTTTTACATGACAGCTGCAGGCGTTAGATATCCACAGATTCGCCACAAGGCAAATGCAAATTTCTAACTCGCTTTACAACGGCTAAACGTTCTTTTGAATAGAGACCGTTACTGACACCGTTTGGCTCTATAACAATAATTTCACTTTAATTAGCTAAAAAGTATAGTTGCTATGTAATTTGTCGCCTTAAGGCGTGTATAATTTTTGCAAACTTATTCTATGCTCACCGCACACATTCGCTTGAATGATTGACTCGCTTTTATAAGTTTACAGGTTATAATGTAATATTCATTCTCTATTAAAGTAAGTATCGATTACTTTTCCTTATTGCAGTTAATATATAAAACAAGTATAAAAATTTAGATTAGCTATACAATATTTTTATTTATTATTGAAAAACTAAACTGGAAGGCTTCCTTATATACATAGAAGATTTATTTGTATGCATGGTATATATGTGTTTCTAAGAAACTGATACATAATGACAGAAAAAGGTCAATTACGCGTACATGCATGTAAATGTACATTCAGTTACAGATATAAAATATGTAGTCAATAAATGGGTTACAATTTATTGCTTTACTACATTCTTTCTTAAGTTTGTATTCTAATTAATGTAAGTCTTCCACATATGGACTATTTTGCTATATTCCCTGAAAGCTTTGAAGGCTTCCTCGAAAGATTTACGTTATATAGGGTTAAGGCCTCACATTCGGATACCTATAAGGTGTGAGTTTTGGCATAAAAATTACATATTTTGAAAATTTTAATTTGGTAAGCAGTTAAGTTTACTTCATTTCCGAAATTTGTCTCCAAGTGCTTGGTAAGGAAGTGATGATTTTCATGTTAAAAAGGCTCATTAATCGTTCAACATCGGCCAATGTATGTCAATAGTAAAATCTTCATATTTGTGTTTTGAGATCTCGACGTAACAAACTGTTTCTTACGATTAACTTCCCAATTAAGGATATCACCTTGAGATTTGGTTTTCTTGCTTTTTCTTATATCGGTTTAAAACTTTCAAAATTGAATTATAGACAATTATTGGGCGGAGGGACCCGAAAAGTCGATTTTTCGAAACATAGTCGAATACTGAAGAATTTGGCAAATACAAAAGGAGCTGCACAAAATTGCAAGCGTAATCCTGCCATCTTACTAGGAGCATTCAAATTGAAGCTTTAAGTCCCTTTAACCATCATCGCGCTGGTACTTGCTTCCATTTTTAACCGATTGTCTTGAAATTTTAATTGTAGTTCCAAAATGAGATTTTCCTATGAGTACAGAAGAGAGAGTACTTTTTCATTCAATTAGAATTTGCCGGCTCTGACCTCGATTTTTGAGCAATTATTTCGAAAAGAAAATGTTGTGAATCAGCGCCATATTTAAAAAATTTTTTTTTTTATTTTATTTACATAATTACCGAAAATATTTGGTTAGTTGCTGCAAGTATGGTAGTACGGCAAAGGAGGAGAAAAACAAGGTTGTTTTGCAAGGACTTCGCCCTCCTCGTTGTGCTTTTAAAAGGTCTGTAGTTTAAGATTTTTTTTTGCTTACTATAATGACTTTTTATTTGACTGGATTGCTTGAGCAGTTAATGGTCAGCATATAGATATATATATGGATCCAAATGTTAACGTAAACGTGTATACAAGTTCGTGAATATGTTCCCGACTTTTTCTTGGCTATTGGTTAGATGAACAAACCTTTGGTAGTCATGAAGCAGAGCAACAGCGACTTCATCATAGAACGTTTGCAAAAAACATTTTTCAATAAGATCTTCAACGCCATCAAAACTCATTATTTATCATTCAAAGAAAGACATTCTAGTTTTCTAAATAATAGGTATACCTACGCACAAGCCACAGTGTATCAAAAGATCGATTGAAAAAGTTTTCGGCCTTGCCGAAATATTTAAAGGCTCAAATGTCTCATCCATCAACGTTAGTGCCTACCTGTAGTTGGCCCAAAAATTTTAAACTTTGTCAGAAACTGTACTAATGCTTCTGAATCAAATTCGTTCAGCTTAAGAGCTTCTTCTATTTAGCTCACTCTAATATGTTTTAGTTCTCTTTCCAGAATTAGCGAATAAAATCGTACAATCATTCCTTCTCATTATCTTTCACTTTCACACAGTCTTTAGAGTTTTCTATTGTTTGTTTCATAAGTATCGATAAAATTAATACACTCCGTAATAATGCATAAATAAATTCTAAACCAAATTGGCTTCAATATTGATAGCAGAAAAGAAATTGTAACTAAAACAAATTTTCCCCCTCTTCAAGCTAGTAAAGATTCCGAACAATGAAAACGTCATGTAGATGATATTATTTTTTAGCTTTTTCGTTGGATATAAACAATATAAACTTAATGATGATCATCATCATCTCGTCTTTGTCTCAGACGCGTGGGTTTGTATACAATTCAAGATACTGCGGATATATGCCCCAATGAAAGCGAAATTTTTGAAAAACACGTGTAAAAGAGAAGAGAGAAATTAAGAAAAAAACTTGTTTATCTTTTGTGAATACGTATTTAAAGTAAATAATAAATTTCAAATTTACAGCATATTCGTGGCTCTTCGAATGCAATTCAATTGTTGTCTCTCCGCTAACAAAAATTGCTGTTATAGTTTTTATTATTAATTATACACACACTTAGTGTCTAAGGATGGGGGTGGTAGGTTTGTTTGTTTATAACAAATAAAAAAAATACTTGAAAAGATCTACATTGTATATATATGCGTTGCACTTCTTCCAACTAAGTCTGCAAACTATCTTAGTTATGTTCATCTGCTGATCTATCATCTATTGTTGCAACTATTAAGGTCAGTAAAATGAGTGTTAGCTTATGCGTTCAAGTCAACAGACGATGATTGGCTTGATCCGAATGCGAAAACAAGTTCGACAACAAGTTGAAAAGTTGTAAATGGTGCCATGTTATCCAAATTTTCCACTCTTCCACACTTTGATTGTAAAAGTTGTTCGTTCCAATGCATTTTCAATAACGTTTTTCCTTGAATCAAAATGTGTTGATGTATCATCCAAAGTAAGGATTGAATAAAAGAATACATTGCCAGGCGCCGGACATAGAGGATAAAGTCAGGCAGAGCAGCTGACGAGCAGACAGAGAGATATTCTTAAACCAGAGAATGATTTTAAATTGATGAGTGCCTCCCAAGTGCTAGGCATTTCTGGAGTTTGCATGCATCTATACCAACCTTACCATAAAAAATCTGGGATGTAACAAGTAAGAAAGGCATATTTGGCGGGGATCGAATCTCGCACATCCACCACTATGCTTTTCGCATTCTTCTCTCCAATTTCTTTTATTTGACAACCATATCGCTGGTGCTATTATTAAGAAAACATTAATTGTTGTGTCTTCTATACTTACTTTAGAATTAAACCATTTTTAGGTGGATATTACATCTTGATTTGAGCAATGTGCAAAATAGTAAGCACAAAGCCTCAAAAGGATGAAAAGTGTAATCATGTGTAGCTTTGTGTGGGCATGGCCGAGTAAAGAGTAGAGTGTCTCGCAATGTAAATATGGAAAATTTCAATCTTCTGACATTTAAGAAGGAGTTGCGTTCAGTTTATGCCCCACGGCTAGTTTCTGCTCTAATCAATTTGACCCATTTTCAATACTAAAACGCATCAAAAAACTCCTATTGTTTTTACTAAATTTGAAGGCGATATCTTCATTGCTGCGACCGGGAGAGTGCCAACAACAAACCCCACCCAGACGGAGGGACACGGCTTAAGCAATTTAGAATTTCACTGTGATCAAGATTTCAGTAATCTCCGTCCTTCAGTTGTGGGTATAAAAAGAAATTAGAACAACAAGATAACCTCACAAGAGTAGACTAAGAAAACTTACTCGCAGACAATGAACATAATTAACGTTTTAAAAATCTAGACGTAGAGTCTAAACGTATACATACATAGAAGTGTAATTTTTATGTATAGTCCATCTATAGCTATATTCCGCAAGCATACGAGTACTTATCATTGTGCGTAGCGGTATCTTTCATAACATTCACGTAAAATACTTTAATGTACTTATGAATAAACTGAATGTGTGTCTTTGCCATTGCTGTCATTTATTTGATTTGTTATTTAAAATAGTGAAAAGGGTTCTATTGATTTTATAAACTGCTTCGTTTAAAGAAAAATTATTAAAAAAATTTTCTAGTATAAATAATAAAATGGACGGAAGGCATCACGACTCCGAAAAAGAAGAATTCCGAAGGGCAACAATGCAAGCTATTGGTAAACAAAACAATGAACGCAGTTTAATGAATTTTGTGCGAGCGATTTTTGGAGTTTCAAACGAACTTGTGACGGACAAACCAAATCACGAGGAGGTAACTATAACGAAAATATTCGAAAATCATAAAGTGAAATGTTTTTCAATTTAGATATTTAGCGCTTTAAGTGAAGCTAAGCGCTTGGAAACCTTGAAAGGCAAAGAAGTGAAGCCGGAAAAAACTGATAAATCTGAACCCGAACTGGACAAGGGAAAAAAAATGCTAACCAAAGGCGCCTTAAGGCGACAAAGGGTACGAGATAATCTCGCCAAACGCAAGCAAAAGTTTTCACAATTGAACTAAACAAGATGAATACGTCCGCATAATATTGGCCTACTGTTTTGTAACAAAAAAAAAAATTCTAATATATTATAGTTTTTTTTAACAGAAATATGACTTATATGGAATGGATTGTTTTATGCGCAATATTAAGGGGAACAGGAAGCTTCAGTAGCTTAACAGTTTGAAAGGGAGCGAATCGAGAGCTGCTCTAGTTTTAAGAGCGACTTTAGATTTGGTTAATGTAACGTGAATGGTCTTAGGTGTTCAGACGCAATACATTTGCTTTAGATTCTCACTTTGCCAAGCATTCAATTTTTTACGAGATGTCAGCTATTGTTTAAAGCAATATTAGTTGATCTAGCTAAGCCGACCTGATTTGATCCGAATCAACGTATTCATATCAACTGTCATTAGATGAGATACAATCGTATCACCACTGATGCCGTCGTTTAGTAGCTTAACAGATTTTCAGCAATTGCATGAACTCGCAACAGTCGAACACTTAGCAAGGGAACGAATCAAGAGCTGCTCTATTTTTCAAGGCGACCTTAGATTTTGTCAATGTACCGTGAATGGTCTTAGGGGTTCAGATGCAAAATATTTGCTTTAGATTCTTAATTTCTTCTATACATTATTCTAAGGGAGCTTCTTTGCCCGCTTCAGTATTTATCGCTTCAGTAAAATGATGGTGAAGGACAGCGTGGTCTTGTATTTGTCTAAGTTGAGTTTGGAAACCTATTTGGGAGATGCAATTAGTGCAAAAATTAGTGATTTGTTCTTCAAAGTCCTCAAATTATATTACTAGACAGTGGCTAAAGTTACTTCAGTTCGATCCATACCTGAGGCCTCAGCTAATTCATTAGATAAGAGAAAGCTATTAGACTTGAATCGAAAATCAATACAAACGATGGCACTTGTATTGCCTTCAAACTCATCCAATTGACATCGCGCTTCGACTTGGAAGTATGGCTTGATTATCATTATTATTGGAATTTAGGATAAAAAAATTTAATATGAACCTGTCTTGTTTGCTCCAAAGTAATAACAATCCAAATTCCTAAAAAATGCGAAAATTTTTATCAAAATTCTTTGGAATATAATAGAAATCGTGATAATAATTTTTTTAGATTTATTAAATGCAAAAATCGGGGCAACAGTCCTAGCTTGGTAAAGAAAAATTAATCTCTCATCAAAGCATTGCACAGTTTTTTACAGAATCCGAGCATCCATCATGTCCATCAGTTTTGATCTTCTCTCTATCTATGTTTAACTTCCGACTCTTTTTTTACCTACAAAAAATTCTCATGTGTGGCAGATTTTTATCATGCGCGCTCCAAATATCTGTGTTGAGTGATCTCCAAAAAATTACTTCAGTAACATTTGAGATTTTTTTTTAATGCTTTACAAAATGAACGGTGAACTTCATCGCTTACAAAATTTAGTGGGTTCTCTTTTTTTTTAGGGACATATGTCTATAATTTGTTTCTTACAAAATTTGTTTACTTAATAGGAGAAATTAAAAATTAGGCTAAATATCTCCGACCACATTATTAAAAAAATTTTGATTCTAAAAATAGTTCTAGCGTTAGATACATTCGAATTTCAATGTATTAGAGTATGAATGCAATGAATGGATTGAATGAAATATTTTGACTTTTATGGAAGATATGATATTTTTTAGATCACCGAACATTTCATAAAAAGTACAGCGTCAAGACCATTGCTTAGTATATTAGAAAATTAAAAAAACTAAAAAAAATTAATTTTATGCTTTTTCGTCTTTTTGGCCATTATTTTGTTAGTCCGCCTTTAATTAAGAGACGGTAATTTTCCATTCATTAACTACATATATAGTGATAGGTGGGTGTCGCTCGCTCTTATACATACAAAAAAAAAAAAATGTCTAGAGAAATAAGATTAGTTTCGTACGATTTTTTTTCTTTCCTTTAAAAAAATAAAATAATAAAAATTATTATTCATTATGCAACAAATATAATACATAAAGACAAGCTATGTCCAGCAATCTAAAATGGAAAATTTATGAAGTATTACATAAGAGTATGGTAGAAAGGTGAAACTGTCTGAACTGAATTTTAAAATGAACAAATATATAATTGCTCTGAATTATCTTGACAGATCTGCTCTTGACCTCTTAGTGAGTATTTTTATAAATATTTTTCCAAAGACCAGTTTTTCGAGCACTGCCCATATAGCCCTTAGCTTGTTAGGTTGTTATAAGAACAAATATTGTAATATTTAGAATTTCGCAACAAAAATCGGTTAGTAATAGTATTTCGGCATCCTGAATTGGTATGAAAGCTTTGGATCGGATGGCGCAATTTTTTGAACACTCTGTCATATAACCACTCCTAGGAAAACTGAATTCTTTAATAGTAAAAAGGCATAACGTCGAATACTTCTTGATAATAATTCGACATCAAAAATTATCTTCCAGAATTTGGGTCACATAGGTGCATATTTTAGATACCGATTCCATCCATATATGGATTCTAATAAAACATCATTAAGCTTTATATGTCGAAAAGGTCTAATTTTTAATACCTTATGATAAATATTTATCTTTACAAAATCAACCATAGGGAATTTGAATCAGATAGATCTACTTCTTAGATCACATCATGTATAAGGGCTATCATGGAAGCAAACTATTCTATGGCGGCAAAGTCTAAATTGTGGTTTGTTATGGCAAAAGCAACTGAAAAGTAATAAAATCTTTAAAAAGTAGATGACTTCATTATCCACTATGAGTACTTTCATGAAAATTATGCATTTACATAAAAATGATGCATCAAGTAGTGTAGTAGTGCAAGCAGTGTAAGATATCTAATAGGCGGCCTTACCCGACTATAGCATTCTTAGTCGTTTTACTTGGATTTCACTTATTCCAACTCCTAATGTTTTCTTAATTTCTTTTTTTTTTTTTGGTTGTTTTTAAAAGTAACGCTAACGTAAAGCTAACGTATTCATACCGCAGACCTTTAAAGTTGCCTCAGTTTTCAATGCATTCGTGTTGACGTGACGGTAACTGTCGCAGTCAGATAAGATGAGTAGAAAGAATTGACACAGAATTTGGACATTGAATCAAATTATATGAATATATGAGGCGTATTTGCAAACGTTATATTTTCCGGTTGTAAAATTAAATTAAATTAATTAATTTATGAGTAAAATAATCAAAAATAACTAATTCATAAGGAAATCTTAAAATCTAAATAACGCGATCAAAATTAGAAAAGCGAACGAAAATGAGGTCTGTTGAAATATTGGTTTGTATAATAAGTTCATAGCGTTTTATTTTTTAAAGTTACTATGTTGAGTGCTATTTGAACTATAAGTTTAAATTAATGACTAATCGCGACCCGTTTATTAATGGCATTTCGGTAAAATATCTTTGAACGGCGAGCTTTTTTTCAGAAAATTATAACATGAACTCCGTAGGCCTGGATAACACTCTATCTAGATCTCTTAAGTAAACATTTAAAGAACCGCTTTGACGAACTTTAATATACGGACTTAAGCATTCCCAAAGTGAGAAAGTGCTGGGACAACTCCGTCGTTATATTTAGCTAAGAGCCATTATAAATAAGTTTTCTTCAACAGCTTTGCGAACATGTCTTTTCAATATCACTAAAAGCCGATCATAATGTTCTTAGGATGCTTCTTTCGAGCCTACCACCTATCTCTTTCACCAGCTTGTATGTAATAATATTCCCAAGGCTTAATTTCTTTAACTTGTTTCACTTGACACTGCTGTAGCAAACTAAACGAATTGAAACAAATTTTAGAGTCTTCCGAGAGGTCTATTTACATATTGTTATCTTCTTCGAATATAAAAACTTTCGAAACAATCTAAGGCTTCCTAGTGTTCTTATTTACATACATATACTGTCAGCAAACTATATAAGAAAAATTGTGATGTGAATTAAATGAAAACACGTGTATTTTCGTTTAATATTTTGTATCTTTATAATATATTTTTTATTTATTTATAAATTTGTTGAATTTTGTTTTATTTAAACTTTTACAAATACATTTTATTATATTAATTGTAAGTAATGTTTGTATATGTATGTATGTGTAGGTATTTTTAAACACATTTGTCATTTTGTTTTTCAATATTTTCTCTTCATTTTTAAAATAACATTAATAACAATTAAACAGCAATATATATATATATATATATATGCATGTAAAATGATTTTTTGATCAGTTTTTTAAAAAAACTCTTTGTTTTCTTGTTTTTTTTTTCCTTCCTTTTATGCCTGTTTCTGAAAATACTGTCGAAAAATATATTTAATTGTATGTAAAAATGTTTTCGGTATATAAGTGTAAGTGTGTTTGTGTTTGCGTTTGGAAGTGTATGGGGAAGTGTCGTAATTTTCCTTTCTGTGTTTAAATTTAAAAAATTAAAATATTTTTCTTTTTACTCTCTACAAATACATATATATATATATAAAAAAAAATGTAATTAATTAACAGTAATCTCTTTGTTTATAAAACAAATAAATTTCCTTTAAAATTGATTTATATAAGAAATGTTTTTCACTTGTAATTGTTTCTATATATATATATATATGTATTAATTAATCATAATAAAGTTATGGCAGAATTATTAATAAAAAAATTTTTTACTTTAAACTTAAATGCTATCGAAACATATTTCACACGCACAAAACATTACTAAACGAGTTTTTTTTGAACATTTTCTTTTTGGAAAAAATTAAGCGAAAAGTGTGCTGTCGTTAAGTTTAGTAGTTGTTAAGGGCTATTTACAAAAGATAACATAGAATAATAACAAAAGAATAAAAAATTAATATAAGTGTGGATGACAATTGTTGTTGTTTCTTTACTTTACTTTTCTTTTGTTCTATTCTAACGTTAATTTTATAGGTGTTGATGTTTTTTAATGGTTTCTCCTCTCTTAATAATTTTTAATAAATATCTGTTTCCTTCTTTACGAGAAGTCGTTCGCGTCATTTAAAGTAATTGAGTTTATTCGTCTAGTAAGCAGGTTCTAATAAGAGCATCGCACACAGCGTACGGATCGCAATTAGAACTGGGACGACGATCTTCTAAGTAGCCTTTGCCAGCATTGGCTACGCCTCGTGGTACGCGTACACTAACGCCACGATTAGCTATGCCCCAAGAGAATTTGTCAATGCTCGAGGTCTCTAAACGGCCGACCAAGCGTCGCTCGTTGTCTTTGCCTTCTTTGGGATCATAAGCTTTTATATGGCGATCATGACGTTTACTTAATTTTTCTATAGCTTCTTCTATTGGTTTCATGCCGCCGTCTGATCGCATGGCCTTAGTAGAGAAATTAGTATGAGCGCCGGCGCCATTCCAAGGACCTTCCATAGGTTTAGGATCGAAGGTGACTACAACGCCAAACTCTTCAGCAATGCGTTGGAGAATGTAACGTGACATCCAGAGATCATCTGCAGCTTTCATGCCAACGCTGGGTCCTACTTGGTATTCCCACTGAGCAGGCATTACTTCGGCGTTAGTTCCGGCAAAGTCAACACCCGCATATAAACAAGCCAAGGCGTGAGCTTCCACCAAATCGCGAGCATAAACACGATCGGCACCTACGCCGCAATAGTAGGGACCCTGGGGAGCAGGAAAACCATTGGCCGGCCAACCGAAGGGATGGCCGTCAACATCCAACAGAGTGTATTCCTGTTCAATGCCAAACCAAGGCTCATGAGCAGTCACTTTGTCTATGGCAGCTTGGAGAGAAGCTCGCTTATTCGATTCGGTCGCCGTGCCGTCGGCTTTATAAGTATCGCACATCACGATAATATCATTTTTACCAGGTTTAAAAGGATCCTTGTATATGGCACGAGGTACTAGAGTTGTGTCCGAATTTTCACCCGAAGCCTGATAAGTAGAACTGCCATCGTACTGCCATTTAGGTAAATCCGCAGCACTTGATGGGATTTTGTCTAAAACGCGATCCTTTAGACGAACATTCTCGCCAGTGCCATCAATCCATAAATAAGTGGCCTGATATCGGTCGACAGGTGTTTCCAATTTCCGATACCGATCTAGAATCGTTTTATCCAAGGCCGCATTGGGAGAGTTTTTCAAGAAATTACCCTGACCCAGAGCGGTAGTAGTACTTAATGCACGTACTTGCTTGCCTGAGGACGCAAGTTCTTTGCCCAGGAAAAGACCAGCACATCTTAAAGCCATTTTTCTAGTTTCTTTCGTAGTTGTTCGTTGGTTTAATATTAATTTAAAATTAGTTCAAGGACGATTAGTTTTAAAAGCTTTGTAAGAAATGCGTTTAATTAACGTTAAAATTTTTAGTGATTTGCTCGAAGTAAAGATTTGTACTAAGAAGATATTAAAATGTTATGTTTTTATATGTTTGTGTGTCTTTTTAAATCATTTCACTTTTGTTTTTTTTTTATTTATTTACTTTTCGTTCTTCTGATACACGCACAAATATGCACTAACGACGATAAACTCGATGTTTTCTGTTTTATTAACTTCTGTTTTTTTTTTTCTTTTCTTCTTTTTTTAATTGCGATATGAATACAAAAACCTTTGCTTTTTTTTTAATATAACATGTAGTCCATAAACTGGACATCCATTCTCTATGAAGAATTGAATTGTTGTGAATGCAAAGAGCTACGAAACAAATACTTTTCTCGCCTCGGTCAACTGCTTGAAATTTTCTTTAACAATAAGCTCTGCAGCGATAGAAAGCGATAGCCGTAAGAGAATACGAAATTTGATTACAAAAAAAAAAAAAAGAGTCTGAGAGATATGGCGAAAGAGTAAGTAAGAGAGAGATAACATAATAACAACAAGTTTACACTTTACATTAATGCTAATAATAATGCTAATAATACAGCCAGTACAGGGTAGATTAAACTGCCAATAAATAAAGCTCTGCCTGCAACCACAGGCAGAAGTATTTCTTATGATAAACAATAAAATTAATGTTTTTATTATCAGTAATTTTCCATAATGCTCGTTTTTTTTTCTTGTTTTTATTTACAATTGGTTCATACATACATACATACATAAATGGATTATCAATGACCCTCTTGTTTATTTTCGGTAGCTGTTTACAAAATATTATTATTTTGATTTTGTTTTTCTTCCATTTTATTTTACGCATTTTTAGTTTTCTTAATATTGTTTACATGTTTGTAAAGAAATGTGGAATTTATTAGACATAACAGGTTCTCTTTTTTTTCCTGTTTCTTTTTTACGCTCTCTCTTGCTTCGGATTTACATTACAGCTTAAGCAAATTATTTTCCGTTTTTTTTTTTTTTTTCCGTTTGAATTTTTCTTCGCTCACTAAACTAACATTTGATTGCTTATGCTCAACGAATATATGTAATTTAACAGAATCAACTAATATACTGTATAATAATTACAGAGCATTTGGTAGAAATTTTATTATTGTTTGATTAGTTTACTAATTTCGTTTATTGCGAGAGCTGACGAAGGGCACGAAGAGAAACATAAATAAATAGTATGGAAAGCTATTATGATAAACTTTGTTTGAAGCAGTGAAAGAATATATGTAATTAAATAATAAGTAAGGTTGACTTGTCGGCTTGTTTGCATGTAATGAACGTAGGTCCTATTCTGCTGCTAACTGTTTATCGGTGAAATGGTCGATAAAAGTTCAAGATGTATTTACAGCCGGTAAAATATTGGTTTTAATTTTAATCATTATGGCGGGCATTTATCAAGTGATTATTGGCGAAGCAAACAGTTTCGATAACCTCCGTGAGGGAAATTATAGGGTGTCTAATAATGGATTTGCATTCTACTCGGGTCTATTCGCTTTTGGTGGATGGTTTTATTTAAACTTTGTTACGGAAGAGTTACAAGATCCGTGTAGGTAAGTTTAATATGATATAAATTAAAGCAATTTGTTCAAAAGCACATATTTTATATATCACTCTGATGATTGCTAGGCGTGTCGTCGGAAGCATGTTTGCATTCAAGTTTAAAGATGGCTCAGATCTGCAGTCTGCATAAAACATCTGCAATAGCTGCATTAGCAAATTTATTCAACTTTGCGAACGGAAGAATGTTTATTACAGATAATACATAGTGGACGGACGGACAGGCGGATATGCATATGTGCATTCCGAATTTTTACAGAATTTTTGATTTTTTGAAATTTGTTTGTGTGCGTTGACAAAATCCAAATTTTCATAGACTATAATATTGGATAGGCGTTATCAACTTTTTCCATTTTTATACAGTATCGCCCATAGAATACACGTTCAAATTTTTATAGTTTGTGAGCAATAAGCCAAAAGGAAATTTTTTTTTCTTTTGTAAAACAAGGCCGTTTTTCGTTTAAGTGGTACTGTAGTTGTATCCTTTGCCCGATTTGTCTCAATTACAATACGAAGCTGCGTACAAGAGCTTTCAATGAGTTAGAGAGAATTTGATGGCGATAGAATCAATTTTTGCGCTGACATGCTTGAAATCGATTCAGAATTTGATGCTGAGCAAAAATATACTTTGTGCGGTCTCTTCTGGGTGTTGCAAACGTGTCTACAAACTGAATATACCCCTCACATTTCAGTAATAGGTATAAAAATAATTTAGCCTAAGAGAACGGGTAAAAGTGCACTGTAATATGTGAACTCTTAGCAGCCGAAGAGCTTTTCTTAAGATTTTCTCTTATATTATTAAGCTTTTAAGTGATTGATAAGACCTCAATATCAACTTTTCAAAATAAAAACAATACTTTATTTGGCTTAGAACGAATCTCACAACATCAGCCAATTATCTGTTCTTGCTGCTTTCAAATAAACACCTCTCTTTATCGATATGATTTGTGTTATTTGAATATGTTAGCGTTGATCACATGTTTGGCATACATTATCGTCTTGTATTGTTTCGCATTACAGACATTGTATTAACAGTGATCGAAGAGCAATAACACATAAGATAACGTAAGCAAAGAAGGATTAAAAAGGATTAAAAATAATCTTGAGCCGATAGCCTGTGCTGCTAGTGCTCAATGTCTTTTTTTTTTTTAGTCAAAGAATTTATTTCATTAGTCTAAAATTATGATAATAATAATAATAATGAAAGTAATCTTATTAAATATGACTTAACCGATTTTCAAGCTTAACCTGCCTTCATTGAAGCAAACATATTTAAGCCTATTGGCATTGTAAACTGAATCTAAATCAAATTTTATCTTTATAATGATTAAGAATACAGATTACAAGATATTGTTTGATGTTCACGTTTTTGAACAAAGTTTACCTGCTTGACATACTCGATAATTGAGAAGGTAAAGGGACCCCATATCCATAACATACGTACTTTGTTATTGGAAAAAGTCTAATACAATTTATATCAAAAATTGATTTGAGAATTTCTTGGTATTTAATTTAATCCCAGGGAGAAGACAAATTTTCAACTAAGCTTGTTTTTCCAAGTTGATAGATAACAAGTCACGACCGTCTTTCGAATTACTCGACAATGCAGTAAA
This sequence comes from Glossina fuscipes, assembly GCF_014805625.2. Classification (NCBI taxonomy): domain Eukaryota; kingdom Metazoa; phylum Arthropoda; class Insecta; order Diptera; family Glossinidae; genus Glossina; species Glossina fuscipes. The sequence goes on from NW_023998416.1 coordinate 11,328,763, forward strand.
TTTCTTGAATATCTTATATTATATTGTTGTAATGAATTTTTCGTTACACTTAGCAAAACAAATTAATTATGCATCTATTTAGGAAATCATCTAATGTATCCCTCTCTCTCTCTGTTGAGTATAAAGCAAAGAGCAAAAAATATTACGTTGAGAATTGCTCTCTTTTTTGGGCTAAAAAAATTGTGAGAAATATGTTATTTATTGCAAATATTTGCAGCAGAGCCGCGGAGCCTACATACAACGTTCGTTTGAAGAGTAATCGAGAAAAATTGTTGTTTATGCGTATAAGCCTATAAAACAAAGAAAGGGAACAATGACCCAATGAAGAACTTTGAACTGTTTTGAGAGAAACCACGATATCGCAAAAGAATGGAAAGGCAAGAAACATTGATACACTCCGACGCAAACATGCTGTTGATTGTTTATTTTCGTTGAACCGTTTCCTTCAAATACATTCTCATTATGCTCTAACAGCTGACGACTAAACTATTAATATAAACCTGTTTTTCCGTAAACACATGCATAGGCGAATGTGCATATATATGCATATGCACTTTTTTTTAAACAAACATTTGTCGTACAAAAAAAAAAAAAAAAAGTAGAAGAAAAACAAAACATTACAAAAGCAAACTTAACTTTGTAGGGAAACTTGTTTATAATATTGTTATTGTTGTTATTATTATTATTATTATATTAGTATTTTTTATTACTAAATCAATTCGTTGTCGGTGTATCCGTCGGTCCGATAAACAAATTGAAAATTTGCATATTTTCCCTTTGGTAGCAGATTTCTAAGCGATCAATTTGCATTATTTGCTGGTTAACCATGAAATTTAACTTGTTTTTTTCCATGTTTTAACTTAACAACAAATCGAACAAATGTTTTACAAAAGCACATATGCACACATACGTGAATCAGTTAAGATACTTGGAAAATAAAACAATGAAAATTAGGTGAAAATACCTGAATATCTTGCATTACACTCGCATTACATTTCGTTTATAAACATAAACACTATAGATAAGTAATGAACTTTGGACTAAAACAAGAGGCATTCGATGTGGTGACGCAACGATATAAACTGGTTCTTTTATAATGACGACGATGATGATAGAGACACGTTTGTATAGCATGATCATAACTGTTGTAGGCTTTAAAAACTTTGCTTTGCGTTTCGCTAAGCTCTGGTTAAAATGTGTCACTCTACGAGCACGTGTCCAAGATTGTTAACAGACTGGCTTACGCTAAGAGCTGGAATGATATTAACATAAGCGATCAGAGGTAATAAATTATTATTATTATTTTTCTTATTAGTATATCGAGAACGAGAATCTGTACAGCAGCAAACTGAAAAATCTTTGGAATTCCCTTTGCTTCCCTTTAGAAACACCATACTGCGTCTGTCGTTGCCTATTATTCGCCAAACATGTAATGCCTGATTGCGCAGATGACAGCGCCTTCACAGAAAATGTGTTAAAATCTTTCAGTTCACATCTGACTGCGATGAAGGCTTTCCCTGTAGGTGCCAATAACCCAGCTTTGGTCATCCTTTCGCTATTCCGTTGATCTTTTTGCTTTTTGCTTCCCTTTACGTTGGTATGTGCTTTCAATATCTGCCTCTGTTTGCGCGACGTAAGACGAACCTTAGATGTACATGATTTATGCTAAACATATAAATAAGGTCGTGTCCACTTGATCGACTTCACTTTAAAGTAAATTTTTGATTCTTTTGAATTATTCGTTTTAAAAATGAAATCAAAGCTCCTGCCAACTTTCAGGAGCAGACGTAACTAGTTGTGCCGAGCAATAAACAAAAGTTGCTTCAGCGTAAGTATTACCTCTGAGCTGTAAGCTACGCTTGAAGTGTCTATCCTTTGGAAATCTTTAGCAGGTTGTGTTCCGTGGTAAAAAAAAGAAGCAAACGCAAGAACTTTTCCCGCTTAATTCTATTGTTGAACACTAAGACGTCACAAAAAAAATAGCCTCAATGCAATATCCCAACCGATGAAATTTAATCCAAGAACAAGATAAGATGATTTGGCAGATATACAAAAGGCGTTAGTCGCAACGAACTGCAAAGTGTTATCCTTTATTACTATTTCCCTATTTTTGTCTTTTCTGATTAACACCTAATTTACTCACTTGTTTTATGTTTGAATAGCGACCACGTTTCAACCACGACGTGGTCCCTTTTGTAGATAAACTTTTAAAGATCACGTACACTTTCCCTATGGAATTCATATTTTGATCGACTATACTATATATCTTGTATCTGGGTTTTTTTCAAGACACCTTTCATTCCCTTAAAAAACTAAGAAAACCAAATTAGTTTGTAGTTTCGTTTTAGTTCGTAAAGAATAAGAATTTTCTTAAATGATTCATATTTTAAATTAATATTCATTTTCTGGACCGAAATTTATTTGTTTATTTTAGATGTCTCCGATTATTGTCCTGATATGTTCTATGCTTCCTACAGCACAAGCTGTTAGCAAGAGCGTATGTTATGCCTGCTTGAAAGGTAGCTATTTACTAGAATTATGCTAGGGCCCTTCTTCTACTTGTGGGAATTGCTTTTGATGTCAACTAATGCTTTCAAAAGTTCAAACCAAAGCTAAAGAACAGATACAGTCATGAAAATCGCAGATTACTAGGATTATTGAAATTTCTTTATATTTTAATCGACCTGACCAAATATATATATTTTTTATTTCTTTAATTCTTTTTATAGTTCGTTGTTATAAGGTGAGAATCTAAAAATCAGACATTGTTTTAGAGCTAAGCTAACAGTTCTTCTTTCGTTTTCACACATCGCCTTAATATTATAAAAAATATATAATTTTTTTTTTAAATTTCCCTTAAGCACATTCTTGTCGAACGATTTTCCTTTTAATTAGATTTAAACACTGATTATTTCGGAATTTCGGAAAGAAATGGGAAAGTAAAGATTAGTCAGATTAATTTGCACTGTGGTGTGGCGTCATATACGAGGCGAAGTTATAAACAAGAAGAAAGATTTTTAAACGGCTTAAACGATATGCGTTGATGGTTAATCGTTAACTCACCTCGCCTACGACATTTAGGATCGGCTTGCCGCTTTCGATCGAGTAAACTTGACAGCTATGGATTATGGATCCACTGTAACGAGTGGAGAGATGACAGTTATCGACCAAATATGCATTTTCCTTATTGTCGAATGAAAAATCCTTTGAACTTACAATTGTTGTCGAGTCATATACTCAACTTACGATCGTGTCTACTCGATATCGGAAAGAATGAACCGACTCGTGGTTGCTTGATAGATTAGACAGCATAGATAGATAGACAGCATTACACATAGCAACTAAAGAGCCAGTTTACATACTCTGTCTTAATCATAAACATTAAGATCTAAACCAAAAATTGTAGCTCCAATTGAAATTGAGGGCGAACCCATTGACGGAATTTTCTAGTTTTCAAACTTAATCTAATGCGAATAATTGTCAAAAATATGAGAAAAAGTTGAGCTTCTCCTGTTGTGCAAAGTATATAAATAAATGCGTTAATGAGGAGTCCGCTGTCATTGCTTAATGAATGACTGCGATTACGAGAACTCTAGCAGTTATTCATTGCCTATTGTTTCGAACTATATAAGCATTTGACAAATCTAACACGGGTGTAAAAAGGGAGAATGCAACCTACGCTATTTTCCTACATCTACTTAGATTTTAGCTCTCTGAGCCGCGAATATTAAAATGTATTCTTCTTTATTTTTTCCTCCTCAACAAAGGTTAAGTGATTAGATAACCCTTTACATATTAATTTTGTAGAAATCTTATTATTACCAAGAAGAAAAAACAATAATCATCTAACCGTAGTTTTAAAGTATATTAGTTTTTTTAGTCCATTTGTAATACCCGGAAGCACATGTGCACATATAAAAACAAATGATTCTGAGTCGATTTTGCCATGTCTGTTCATTCGTGGCATCCCAAGCGGTTACAGAAAAACAAGAACACACATATTGGGTTAGCTAAGCAAATTAAATATGAAAGCGGAAATGATTTGTCCATAAACGCGTCTACGATTACTGAAAAATTGATGAAAGACTGCACGAATACAAGTGTGATAACATTATTATATCTTCCAATTTATCCTATATGGCCGACGTCGATCTAAAATTCGTAGCAAATTTTTATTTTTTCTAAAATTTCAAAAATGCCTTTGCTTGTCAGACATTAAATATCGGTTCAAAGAAAAACTTTCTTACTTCAAATATTTGCCGCTTGTTTTGAAAATGCTGTAAGTCTAGTTATTCTTAAATAAAAAATATTTGTTTTGTTGTAAATATATATGCTCTACATCTATATGCTGTTATAAGCTAATTAAAAATGGTTTGGAATGTGTGTGTGTGTGTTGAAACACATTATTGGGATATTTTGAAAGACGAACTTAAACCGCCTTTAAAACAAAGAGCATATTATATTATTTTCGTACAAATATACTAATGAATATATATAAATATATATATATATATATATATAAGTGTGCGGAACTCACGTGCTTTTTTTTCTGAAATGTTTTTAAATAAAATTTTAAGAAACTTTCAATAAAATCGTTACGCATTGAACAAGTGAAATTAGGAGATAATAAATTTTTTTTATATTTGTTGTTAAGCTAAATATAAATTAAGAAATTTTAATTTATATACTATACATATGTATATATAGAATGTGTGTGTGTGTGTATGTGTGTGTGTGCAATGTATATTTTGTTGATAAAACGACTACCAGCTGATTTGCTGCTATTTATGAGTGCATAGGCGTTTCAAGTAAACAATCGCTGTTTCCAAGACGGATTTCATTTACGGATGTGTTTGTGTACGGAAAAATACCATCTATACCGAATACGTAATAGGTGAGGAAACCAATTCGATTGAGCTCATTTACATATTTACATTCATTTACATATTTATTATTATTACTGAAATGTTACGTAGTGCGAAGAAGAACAAGAAGACGAAAAAGAGATAATAATTTCCGATTGATAAGGTTATCTATCAGTGTACATAAATCATTAATATATATAAATATCATATATATATATATATATATAATTAATAAAATATTCAATGAATATTAGACCGAAAAGTGACTTCAGAGAGATTTGAGAATGTAATAATTACTTATATGTAATTTAAATAATTTGTAAATGTTTCCCACACGCCACCTGAGCTTGTTGTTCATATCAAATCTTCACTTGTTTACTTGTGTAGATAAACCTGTAATAAAGATTATAAATTTTGTATATATCAGTACCTGGCAGCAAACAAAATCTAGTTCATAGACTGTAACTTGGCGGCATATTCGATAACATTGAAATGAATAAAATGTTATTTATGTGTCACATTTACTATAGTTTTTCCTAACTAATAGTAAATATTATATAAAAAGATTTCTATTTATTTATTTATTTTTTTTTTTTTTCAATTTTTGAAAGTTAAACTGTAAGGCTGCCAAACAGCAAACAGGTTACCTTTGATAAATGTCGTAAGCATGTTCTTCGCAAAATTGTGCATTGGGTCAGAGCTCACCAATCGTATGCATACACTGCATATATCCGATGGGAACAAGGTAAAGAAATTTCCGGCGAATATTCGTTATAATCGCGTAAGTAAAAATAAATTCGTTGAAACAGATTCGATTAATTCGATAAACCTGTCGATAGCCTCGAGCATCGATATGTATCCATCATGTATTCACCGCTAAAAGAGAATTAAGTCCTAATTGCGTTACAAAGCTTACTCAGCGTTCCCATCCGCTCCTCCTGGAATTGCCTACAGATCGCACGATACGATATTGCGGCTCGTCTTGCTTTAATCAAACCGCGAGCAGAAGCCTTTCCCGTCGTGCCCAAATGCTTCCACGTTTAAATTACACCTATACAATGACTGTTCTTTCATTTCATGCTTCTCCGCCCGCATTCGTTCTTGACCAACATCATGCATTCGCCTTGTATTGAACGTCGCCTGAGGGGCTGGTCATATAAAAAAAAAAAAAAAAAAAAAAAAAAGCAAGACATGAATTAAAAATAGTGGATATTTTTATAGAATTTCTCTGTACCGACGAAACTCTATTGCTATTTTTGTTTGACCTTTCGAAACCCTTTTAGCATCAGAGCTTTCGTGGTAGAAATAATTTTGCATTGATTAAAAAGTCCTAGCAGTAAAAACGCTTTGGCTTCTTTGTCGTACAATAATTTCCTAATGTTCGAGAATTTATGAAAATTGAATTTGACAGCGCACTATATATGCGCTGAAGCGTCAGTGTCAGCCCACGGGTCATTCTAACGTTGTACTTGGGATTTCTTACCATAATTATATCGCTGCACTATAACTGGCTTAGGCCATTTATTTAAGTGTGTTTACGACAACGTCTTAGAAGGAATTGTTCGTGTGATGGGGAAGAAACCTTGCAAATGTTCTTCGGAAGCATCGCCGAAGTTGTCTTCAAAATCGCATTATAAAATTGTACAAAAGCTTCCAAAACACGTTTGTTAACCACCTGAGTTCGTGCGGATGTCTACTGCTAGCAAAATCAATACAAAAGTTGAGCAACAAAAATCTCTTCTATAACTTTAGAGGGCGTGAATACAAAGATGGGTCGAGTCAATAATCATTCGGAAGGAGTGTTGAAGATAAACTCTGACCAAAATCACGATAAGTCTTGCAGTGTACTTTGGTATTTTTGGACATAATAGAGCTCGTCGAAAGAGCGGTTGACCCATGGGATCACATCCCTTTGGCGATAGTTATTTGCCAATCATGCGATATAAATCATTCTTGAATCTCTACATCCTCTGATAGAAGCATGGACGGCCCGATTAAGCTTCGTTTTTGAAAGAAAACAGAAATGTCCGACTTTTGCTGGTTTTAGACGGGCCCATGGCCCAGATCAACCTGCTTCTTGAGTTGAACTTCATGGAATATTGGAGAGGAACTTTGCTCTTCTAGAAAAAATTTTACCTCATAATCATTATGTAAGCGGATGGGTAGATAGGTAATTCCGCTATTTATTCTAATCCAAAATGTGTACATGTTGTACAGGAATTATTTATATGTAGTCCTGACATTTTTTGATCCTATACAATATAAGAGTGAATTACAAACACATACGCATACAAAAATCGTAAAGACTCTATACTTTTCTGCCTGTGCCTAATATTATAATATTTCTTTACATAAGCGGGATATCCAAAAACACAGCTTTAGTTAATAATTAGTCTTATAATTGTAAGATGTACAAAGAATTCGAGTTAATCCTAATAGTTGTACAGTTTGTTATCAAGACCTTCTAGTGATGCCAAAATGTTCAGTTTTGTTATAAAAAGTACAACCACAATGTATACGAAAAAATTTAGCTTCGGTTGTGTTCGAATCTTCTATATGTGCCATCTTTATTGTAAAAAAAAAAAAAATCCAAAAAAAAAAGAAGAATAGTCTACGCAAGGCGTACGAATCGGTTTGCTTTAGTTTTGTGTTTTTATTATTGTAGCTTATGAGTAATGAGCAAAAACTCTTGTTTTTTTTTTGCTTTTAAAGCAGACGTGTTATCAGCTTACGTTGTGTTGTGGACGTGTATTTTGACCGATTTCAATATCAATCGATGTATGAAAACTTCTAATGTTTTCAACAACTTTGATGCCAATATATTCGCTTTTGTGCTCGGGAGAATGATTGGCATCAACATTCCACAATCCAACAGAGGAACGTGCTTAACTCGATTTAGGATTTGATGTTAATCAACGTTATATGTACTTCATGCTGAACGTTACAAACGTTTTAACAAACTAAATATATTCTCACCATCTTTCGGTGATGCTTATAAAAACAATTGATAAAATATTATTCTTCGAAAAACAATCAGTTATTTTAAGATTTTTAAATCGAGTTAAGCAGTTAAGTGTAATTAAGTTGCATTTAAGAAATTTGATGATGAATAATGAAAGATAACGAAAACGTGAATTATGTTTTTTAAAGCTTTGATAGCGTTGACAAGTTTCCGCTGATAAATCTCTACAGATTTTTGTAATTTTTGGTCGAAGTCATCATCTATCGAAATGTAAACGAACTTCCACTGAAACGCGGATATTGTTACTTATTTAGTTATCTCTTTCCATTCTACACTGCTTATGGTATAGTTCATTTTTGTTCGGACTTTAGATGAGCCCACTTTCTACAATTCACGTTTGTCCGTGTCCACCTAAGTAAAAGAAAAAAAAGATCAAATCAATAATGTTAAGGGCCATTAAGTATCCCATACACACTTCTAAACTAAAACAATTCTTCATTTATTCCCCTCTTGTGGGCTTGCGCTAAAGGCATCCGCATAAATTTATTCTAAACTGTATTGAAAATAGCGCAGGGTACAAAAATTAAGCAAAGAAAATCGTCACAATCATCAGTGAAATTTTTCAATCTTACCAAACATTCACGATCGCTAGGCCCCTTTGTCGTTATATCCGAAAGGATCTTCTAGATACTTCACTTCGAAGAGATGTACGCGACCACGCATAGAATTTTGAGATCATACACATTATAGCACTTGTTGATTATTCAAATGAAACCGCACTGTTTTAAAAAAGAACGCCATCTAGTTTTCAAATAAGATACGATTGTTAACGCGATCACTGGTTGATGAAAATGATGCCAGCTTTCAGCCAAAGTCTTCAACAAATTATAACATAGCACTGCTTTAACGACATAAAATTATAGAAAATTTTTTTCCAAACTTTTAAAGAAACCTAGAATAAGTAAAGAAATGTTTTCAAAACGAAAATCTCATCTCAATATTACTTTTGAATATTTAACGGACCTTAAAGGCATACTTAGTTTGTTACTCTTTAGCTTACCCATCTAAGATGAATTTCTAAAAAATTTTATAAAGATATTTTCTGCACACACAAACACAATCATATACATTTAATAGTATTAATATTTAAGAAAGTAGAGCAAAGGCTTATATGATAAATCGTCGTACTAACGAAATGAGATAATGCATCTGCTTTTATTCATAACTAATCTAAGCTTATTTGTTGAATTTTGTCGGGTGAAAATTCATTTTCATGTTACTACAATTAATGACCTTGTTAACAATAAATATGTTTATCGCAGATTCATCAAGAGATTTTCATATCTATCATTGGTAAATAAAAACATATTCAATTTGTTATCCCGTTCGTGAGAAAACCTGAATGTGTACCGGAATCAAATCTCTTAATAAATTCTTGATCGGTAAAAGATGACAAGCTAGCTGTTTATGGGTTGCCAAGACGGCAATATCTGACTAAATGATCTCAACACTAGATGAAGATGTCATAGATTACTAGGAATCCGATTTTTTAATTTATAAAATTGATGTTAGATGCTGAGGCCGTAGCCAGCCTTCGTGTCAATGTGATAAAACTTTCATAAAGTTTGTGTGAAAGGCATAAAAAGTTTCCTTTGGGAAAACCTATTTTTTAATAATATTATATATAATTAAATAAGTAAAAAAATAAATAATTAAATTTAAAAAAATATTCTTATCATATATGCAAAATGTGCTTGAGATGAGAAGATTCGTCTACAACTAGTTAAGCTATCCGGTAGAGTAAATACTTTTCGAAGACTTTGTACAAACATTCTTAGTTAATTATTTTGCTTCATGCACGTGAGGCTTTACTACATAAGCAGCTTGTATGTAGCTTGATTAAAAATGGAAAAAAAATACGCAAAGAAATATTCAATTAACCGGCATCTTAATCTCAGTTTATGACGGGTATCCAGGATTCGCCCTATGGCGAGTAAAAATGGCATTTATTTGTTATTTATTTAAAAATTAATCAAAAAATGTATATTGTTGCACTTGATCTTTTTAATTTCTATGTGCAGTGTAGGTAGATATAAAATAAACGAACAAACACATTTCTTATATGCGCTTTTCCAATTTTCTTTGTAATTAATTCCCCATGAAGAACAAATGGTTTCCGTATTTCGCGGTATAAAGCAAAAAATAATAATATGTTTAACCACAACAACAAATCATACACGATAAGCATGCGATTTTTACACGCATCGTCACTAGGCGGAGACATAATACTTTTATTATAAGCTTTGTAACGTTCATATTCAATCTTCCCTTCATAGTATTCCTTATTAGGATGAAACTTCAAATCTTCTCAGCAATGTATCGATTAACGATCATCTGCTTACTAACGATCGTCGATTGTCCAACTAGCATAAAATCAGTAAATGTTTGATAGTTTCTTTCATCTCAATTATAAGAAAAGGTTATGTGTAAGAAGAACAATTGACTTAAGAGAGTACTGTCACATTAGGGTCACGAAATTATGAGTCATTGAACCATATTTGTTTACGAAAGACCAATCAATTTAATGAAAATGTTCAGGTGTTTACAAAAATGTTGTAGCACTGCTAAACCGACTCATTTCATAATTCTGTCAATTAGAATATTCAAAAAAAAAAAAAAAAAAAAAAAACGAGCGAAAGTTAAAAGGTTTCTTGAAAATATTTATTTAACAAAATTGTTGTCGAATTTTTTTTATTTATATTGTTTCAATGATAGGCTATATCATCGGTTAAACTTAACAAATCGAATCAATTTTCTGCGTTTCGGTAAATAATTGCAACTTGAATCGGTTGAGAATTTCGATTGATTTTTAATCGAATTTCAGTTGGAAAGATGAATGGCTTGGGTCAGAAGAGCTGATTAAAGTTTTAATTATCAGTAGCTTTAAGTAGAATAATTCAACAAATTCCCTTCCGCTCGAGTCACATATTTCATAAGCAATCTCATAAAACATTTTGAAAGTTGTTCTGGAATATTTATGAAATTATTTATGATGACAAGAAAATGGTGAGCAACATTTAATAAGACATTGATTATTTATGAGGAGACTGTGAAAATTTTAAAAATTATAAATCTTTCAAAATATATATCTGAAAGATCCGCGATATTTGATTGCAAGATTTAGATGAAGATTATATTTTTTAACGAATCAAGAAAATCCCATTACTTTACCTTATTTAAACCGAAATTTTAATATGAAAAAATTAAACAAATTTCTATAAATTAAGAAAGAAGAAGCAGATGATTGCCTGATCATGTGAGCTAATTTCGCTGTTTCTCAAAATTGGTATTCCTCGATAGGGTGAAATATGTGGACGGATAAGTAAACAATTATAGCTAAATTGACTTACTTGATTTATCAACAAAATATGTTGGCTTAAGAGGCTTTCCAAAGCTTCCTTTGGTTGCTCCCCAGTGAAAACGCGAAGAGCCGCAATTACAAAGTCATTGTTCGAGGGTTCAAATCTTCGCTTTTGCTTGAGAGAAAGAGAGTAGAGCTGTAGTGATTGCTTAGTACGCATAAGGCATAATACTTAGCGATTGATCACACACCCACTAGATTACGTCCATCCCCTCCCTATTTCTATCTCTTTCCTCACTTCGTTCGGACCGTCATCGTATTACGGGTATAAGGGACATCCTCTTCGTGATCGGTCATATTTACAAGAAAATCTATATATATATACATGTATATATGTACATGTACATTCTCTGTAGTTCAGTATAAAGACAGTAGGAGACTTTCCGATAAATAACAGAAATTATCTGAAATGTTGTCCATTTGATTAAACATAAGTACACATTAACTTTTTAAGAAGAGAAAGGAAAGGTATCCAAATTTCGTTTTAAAGCAACGATAGCTTTTTTATTTGTTTAAGCCAGAAGACTTTCAAGTACTTAAAATTTTTGCAAGAATGTGCAAAAAGAATATTGAATATTAAAAATTCCTAAATATTAAGGCAGAGAAGATGCAATTTTTCATAATTTATAATTACTGATAAACAGACGTAAAAATTAATATGACCAATAAGTACAAATTGATAATTGATTTGGAGAGTTGAAGGTGGAGAAGCATATTTCATTAATCGACAATGAATGCAATGAAAGGTAATTTCTTCTTTGTCTCATTATTGAAAAATAATTAAATTCAGTTGAAATTGAATGCATACGCAATTCTTTATATTCCTAATAATTTAGGAAGGCAAACGGCAAAAAAAAATATCTTGAGGGCAAGCAGAGAAAAGAAAAGCAAGTTTGACGGCTTTTTAGAATTTTCTATTATGTTACTATTAAGGAGCTCTTCATTTTTCTACACACGTTGGCACTATGCGTCAAATGTCTATCGTCATAAAAAGCCGTTGTTCATACAGTTCTTTCACAAGATGTCAAAGTAAAAATATTGAAAGTATAAACTAATTCGGTCTGATTCGGTAAAAGGGCTTGCAATCGGTGACTTTTTCATTTGAATGCTACGCAATTGTATAAACATAAACTATCACACTAAAGCTTACAGAACAATGTTTCTTCGAGCTTTCAATGGATCAAGTTTTTTGTCAAAAAAATGAAATTTGCAGGAAACTTTACGTTTCGTAGTTAAGTCAAAGGATAGCGAGGCCACGAATGATGAACAATAGGTTGAATATCCTTGACGGCCCCATGTGAGATTGTCAGCTGGATGTGATGTCTTAAAATGTGTTTCAGTTATAGCTAAGGGCTACTGTCAACAATAATTGAATGTAATTGTGCCAAAAAGTGGGCGTAATATGCCAGAAGTCATGATATCGTGAGTTTTTAGCATGAGGGAATTCGGTTCCATGTAACCATGTAAACTTGCTTAGGAAATGTTTGAAATATCCTGCCCTTCCCGCTGTTATCAGCACACACTACTTCTTGCGACTGGCATTGGTTTCAATAGATAAGTCCAGCGATGATTGCTCCAGCGATGCTTCGACAAGGAGTTCAAAACAACAATGGACAATGCTTGTACCAATTTCTCTTAGGAGAGCTTCAAAGTTACAAAAAAAATTCCTCAGCACACACAATATATACGGATTTTAGGGCCAATAACCTTCGTCTCGCAAAAAGACGGGCTTTTTATGTTTTAACCGCTTGCTTCACTATAGAAAGTACTTGCTCTCCTATGGTTTGTTCATTTCATGTTAGAGTAAATACATATAAGTCCTTTAAAGTGGGAAGCCATGTAGTTATGGTGGAGATCGCGATCCCGATCGCTTCCTGTTGGTCGCTATTTCTTCGGCCAATCCCAGTAAATAAACGATTCTGCATTGAACATAATTTAGCGTTTAAAGCTCGGATTGCACAGAAAGGGCGTTCACGACAAATGCTTCAGTTTTAATTACATTGCGCAATGTTTTCATTTTCATAAGATCCCTACAATTAGGAAAACTGTCTTTCGTCGCTTATACTAAACTGAAACAAACGGAATCCTTATGGTGTTCTAAAAGCATTTCTTAAATGGAAAGTCATATCGAATAATTCTCGCATCTTTCGAATTTTTATTCTTATCTAGTTGCACTTCAAGTAGTCATTGGAAGTATTATCTTGCGATTTTTGTGATGTAATTACCGTAGCGAATGTCATTTTAAATCTCTAAATTTGATACGCATTCAATTCATAAAACATCTTGAATTTTATACACATTTACATACAATGCTATCATAATTTCTGTCATCTCGTTATCTGGCACCTAAAGCCTCTGAGGTTATTTTTTTTTTCTTTGCATATATGTATATTTGTATATGCTTGTGAATATCCATAGATGACTGAAATGAAAGATTTGTTGTGTTGACGCTGAACGGGGTTTCCTTACATTCCTTCCTCTCATCTCGGGTTGATAAATGATAGCAACGCCTGAGTGTTTCAGGGTTCTTAACTGTTATTATTGTGTATTTGTTTGCTTTTTTAACGAAAGGTTATTGCTTTTGCTAACGCATGCCTGACTACTGGCCGTGCAATCAAACTCAACGACATTATCTCGTGCAGCTTATTAGTCTGCTTAACAGGAAATGTTTGCATAAACACGTGCGTATAACTATATTATGCATACAAATATGTTTATAAATAGTATTACTAAGTATAACTAGAATGACATTTGAAATTTTTCTGCTAACAACAATATTTTCTTATTTGTTTTATGAAAAACAAGTAAAAGCACTATCGCCCATCGCTACTACCCTACATCAACTTCGGTTAATACAGTTATTAATATAACGATCTTTCAAAATAAATCATTACAAGAGAAATACTTAAAAAAGTAGTTGGATCCGTACCATTTTCAATAACATTTGTCGCTGGATCAAAAACACTTCGAAACTTCATCAAAATATCTGAAAATTTAAGGTCTTTACGTTGAATACAAGAAAACTGGACGGAGATACGGGCGGACTGATAGACTTGAATCAATTCGGAAGATGATACTGAATCGATCGGTTCTATTTTTGTTCTGCGTCTGTTTTCAATAGCATTCGTCGCTCGTCGGTCAAAAACACTCCGATATTGCAAATTCCATTAAAATATCCGAGAATTTACGGCCTTTAGTTTGAATACAGGAAACCAGGACGGACATACTGGCAGACAGACAAACTTAAATCGATTCACAAGATGACACTGATCGGGTCTATTTCAAGCCTTCTTAGCATTGTGCACATACGAACAAACTTAGTGTACTTTTGCCCTATAGGTGGTGTGGTGTACAATAAACAATTGATTTTAAAACAACTTTTAATTGTAAGGATGTGGATGCATTAGAATCCAATTATATTTATATGTGGCTTTGTAAACTTCTGAAATTTTTCTGCCTCACTTGACAAATCGATTAACTCCATGCAACTAAAACTGAAAAGAAGTGATAAAATTTTTATTAACTTTTTTATATCGAGTATTTAATGGCGATAGAAAATGCTTGTCTTATGTGCTTAACTTTTAATTATAACACTTTATTAAAGAGTCTTTTAACTACATTTACATACAAGTGCATTCACAGGAAAGTTAAAAAATATTCAGAGAATCGAGTTAATCGATTTGGTGAACGAAGCATTCATATATCATAGATTATTCGATTATTTATTTTCATAATTTCTATTCATATCTCATTGCAATATATTTGATAACGCCCACTATTGACGTACTTTTTCAATTTATTCTTATATAAGCTGGATGCCGGCAAATTGAACTGATCGCCTCAATATTACATACATTACGAGTTTTTGTTGATTTAATTCCTTAGCGTTTCAATGCCGAGAATAGCACAAAGCAACAAAACAAATGTCCAATAAACCAAAACATTTTTCTCTCTCTCTTCCATGTGATAGTAGGCGCTTTTTTTGAAGAACACTTGTTTACCATTTCAAGCATTTTCGAATTTTATGCAAATAAAAGCAGCTCTATATGAAAGGCTCTATAAACTTATTTATTTTGACATTGATGTTCGTGGAAATTTGTCTCGTTGCAAACACATCCCTCGCTTTACACGATTTTATTCGATCTTAGAGACGTTTTCAAAGAACAATTTTTAAAACAAAAAAAAAAAAAATGGCGCCGCAAAACATCATATTTTACTTGTACATATTTTTTATGAATAAATTGTTCCTCTTTTTCTTTTATTAAAGGAATAAGTTTTTCAAAAAAAAAAATTGTTTTTTTTTTTATTGCTTAATAGAGGCTTTCAACCTACGTCGAAAAATGTCGTTACCAGCAAAAAAATGTATATTAAAAATCATTACAGTTTTGAAGGATTTTTCCTAAACTCCAATAAATATGGGAAGAATTGACCACGTCTTCCCAATATTATGATGCACCAAAATGTTAACATTTCTTCAATAACACTATAAAGCGCAGAAACAAGCTACAAAAACCCCATAAAGTATATAAATTCTTAGGTCCTTTCAAACTTGAAATACGTCTAAACATTTCCGTCGGTCCATCTGTCCTTTTGGCCAACCGTGTAGTATCTGTATCTCCCGCTCGCAAAAAAAACAGATATTGCCTACAATTTTGCAAAAGAGAAAAAGAACATGCCTGCAACGCCCACACGTCTACACAAGCAAAACTGAGAACACCTTAGCTTCGCGTCTATTTTCCTCGATGGCCATAAACTACAACCTATACATCATGTATGTTTCCACATTTATTCTGCAAATAGAAAAAACCCGTCAAGCGCACTCAAAATTATGGACTATTGAAATTTATATTTTTCCTCTTTTTCAATCTTTTATAGGACAACGGCGATGGGTGTAAACGATTCGGTCGCGACCGAATTTAATTTTCTTAATTGTGTTTTTTTTTTTTAATTCAAATTTAGACACACTGTTGAATACAGAGCCCCGTGAACTAAAGATGAGTCCAGGGAATGGCTGCGGTGCTGCCATATATTAATATTTTTCAAAATTCCATTTTTTTTTCTAATACTTCAAAGTCTGCTTAATAACCTCCACCAATATCTTACTTTCTTTGCCATACAAAAAAAAAAAAAAATCCATAAGACATTCTTTTCGTCAGGCTGTTACAGTGGTCTACCCGTTACAACTATTTCATGTTGATTAAAAAAAAGCTTCAACGGTTTTCTTTCCGATTTGTAGGATTTTAAATACACAGGAGAATAAAAATTTTCATTTTCGATTGAAACGAGTTTATAACGAATCTATCAAGAGTGTAAAATGGCGAATAGATGTACGTTATAACATTTAAATAAAGTTTTTTTTGGAAAATTTTCGAAAATAAAAAAACATTTTTCAAATCTTAAATTTAAAAATTTTGCAAAAGTTTGCTATAATTGTTTATTTGAAAATACTATCGACAGTTTCTAAGGAACTGGTCATTATAGATTTTATTCTATGATAAATATGTTTACAATATTTAAGACACTTGTCGAAAATCTAATAAAAGTCATAAATTTTTATTATTGCCAGCGAAATTTGTTGGTATAATCATTTTACTATTCCGCAAGTAACATTTAGGGTTTGTGGTAAGAGATCTTAGAGTCGATTTAGTTAAGTCGATACATATGTCCATCCATGAGTACAGTTATGAGAGTAACTGCGAAAGTCTGAAAGTGTTACAAGCGGCTTATGATCTACAGAAAATATCCATTTTAACAATAGCGCAAATATTTTATAAGTCAATAAGAGAGTTCAGTACCAGCGAATTAGCTTCTTCTTCTTCGGGATCTTCTTCTATTCATTTTAGGAACTTAGAATTCCTCCTAGATGACTATAGTTTTCTGTGTGCTCGAAAGTCGCATAAAACTGTTTCTTAAATCTGCGGTAATAATTTTCCAAATATTTAGATAAACGAGTACAACGCCATGTTTTGTTCTCTTATGTATAATAAACTTTCCAGCAATTCTAGCGAATTATATATATATATGTATGTATGTGTATATCTATATATATACATACATATATATGTATATGTATAGACATATGTGTTGACTTATTTCTTCGATATATGTCCAAAAAATTTTATTCGTTTATGTGATCAAAAAGTCTCGAGAATTTTAAATTCTGGATGATTGATCAAATTACTTTTTAATTGATTTCAGTGGCGAGTTTTCAAACTACAACATCTGACAAAAGCAGTTTATTTAAGTGTTGGGGTATTTTCAATGCCTGTAATGAATATGTGGTAGTCAGATAGCCTAACATCTTCCTGCTCTAACAGGAACAAATAAAAATTATATAACCATTTTAGAGTAATCTGTCGATACCTGCTGGGCCACGCATGTTCTGCGCTTTACTGCCATATTGCTTTCTTTCCAGATATCAGCTATCACTCAGAAGACGCCACCTGGTCGGGCAGCACAGCGACAGTCGGAAAAGGAAGGGAGGAAAAGGAAAGAGTTAGGGAAGGAAGTGGATGCACCCTAGAGAGTCTGTGCCCAAACGGTAAGTGTTATGTCTTTAACGGCCGAACATTCGCAAGCAAAGGAGAGACTTTTTTCCATTTCAACACACGCATGAGCAGTTGAATACTATAAACTAGTGATCGTAACGTAAAAGAATTGAATATGCAAGTCATGGCATGAATATATTATTTTTAAGCATCGACATTTTCGTGATACGCAGAATAGCTTGTCCCAAAAAA
>NW_023998416.1:11346850-11376004 GCF_014805625.2 Glossina fuscipes
GTTCATGAAAGGCACAGCACGTGCTTGCGGGCAACGCAGATGTTGATGAAAATTTATTTATTTTCGACGAGCAGGTCAATGAAGCTAAAGAAAATCGTAAAAGAAATTAAAATCAAAATGCAGATATATAGCCTACCACAAATACGCATCAACTTAATTTTTAAGCGTATCAATAAAAATTGAATGACAATAGAATAAAATAAAATGAAATTTGAAATTGCTTTAGAAAATTAAAGGCAAATATTATGATGTCTAAGGCGTGTTAAATATCACACAGGTACAAAAACAGCCGCATTTGTTTTCTATATTATTATTATTTTATTTATTTTTTATTTTTTATTGCTTTTTCTCTAAAATTGTTGTTTTTTTTGCATTTACTTTAATCATGATCTAAGTTGCTTATCAAATGCTCTTACGATTTCATAAAGGTATGTATGTGTAAACGAAAATGAAGATAAATGATTTTTTTTTCTTTGTAACAACAATGTGGGAAACTCGTGCTCCATACGTAGCATGCTGAACAGCATTTAAGACAAGCGGAAAACAGCTGTTGCAGTGAAATGAATTGAAATGAGTGAAATTGTGCGAATATTTTTGTGGATAATATCGAGATATATATATATATATATATATATGTGTGTGTTAGGAGTCTGCGCGCTTAACATCAGCTAAACTTTCTCAAGAGAGAACCAAAATTAAAGAGTGATAATTAAAATTTTATGATATGAAAGGCCTAAAGCAGTCAATAGACTGCTAAACTAACTCAACACTTCTTCTCCATTCGATACTCGGACTTTTTTTATTTTCCTTTTTTTTTAAACAGAGATTTACTCAACAAATTCCTTTCATTGGATTGTATTTGAAATATTTGAAAATGTTAAACAATAACGAAACAAATACATTCTACTATATTAAGAAGAAAGTGCTGTGATTTTATATGAGTTTTATATGAGATATCGTCGGAATAAGATTTGTTAAACGGAACTAAAGAATAAAAAAAATAGAAGAAGAAATTATTTAAAAATTTCAACAATCAATATAAATACAAGTTATTTTATTAAATATATTAATAAAAAACAAATTCAATATTTTTTTGAATTATTTTATGATGTCTTACCGTTTGCACGATAAGCTTATTCAGTTTTCCTCTCTTATCGGAAAATGAACGATTTGATATTTTATATAAAGAAATGTGTAAGAAAACTTGCAAACGTCTTTTACATTTTGTCGCATTTTATTTTTAATTAAAGTGTTATCGGCAAAGTACAAAAAAAAAAAAAAACGCCGAAAAAAAAATATTTTTAACATAAAAAAAAAAAAAAAAAAAAAATTACAAAAGTGCAAACAATATGAACCCATAAGATTTTATAAAGTGTGTTATAGACCAAGAAACTAAAAACAATTTGTTAAAAAACATATTTTTCATTTTTAACTTTGAATAAAAAATCAGAAGAACATTTTTCCATATATTCGTGTCAAAAACTTGAAGAATTGAAGAAACTTTTTTTATATTATTAATATTATTAAAATTGATAGCAACAATTATTTGTTAATTACATTTCTTCTTGAGATTTAAAAGGTGAGTATTTTTTCAAAGTTTCACTGCATATATAAAAAAGAATATTTTTAATGCATAAATCTGAAATTTGCAGCCATAGCTTTTTGAAAATAATTCGCATTTAATCGGGAAAGAATTTCTTTATTTATTCAGTTGTTTATATATTTATTCTCTTCTCGCTGCGCTCAGCCGATTTAAGAAGCATTTTAAGATTAAAGTCTTTAAAGTCCGACATTCCAGAGCAGAACATCGATCGACAGTTAGAGCAAAGTTGAAAGTGCACTGTTCAAGACAGTTCAAAACTTTTTTACTATATTTTTCTTTAGGCTTAAAAAACTACCAAATGAACTTATGTCCAAGACTTAAACTTATGACTTTATAGAGAAGAATATTCAAAGTGAAATAGTTTATAAAATTTCTAATTACCAAACGAACTTAATTCTAAGACTTAGACATGTAACGTTATAGAGAAGAACATCGATCAGAAGATAAATCAGAAACAACAAAAAAGTTAATTGTGAAATAGTTTACAACCTTTGAAGGCTTAACGTACCCGCGAACGAGCTTAAGTCTAAGGCTTAAACTTATGACATTATAGCGAAGAACATCCATCAGAAAATTGATCAGAAACAGCAGAAAAGATCAAATTGAAATAGTTTAGAAGATTTGTAGGTCTAGCAAACTACTAGCAAACGAACTTAAATCTAAGGTTTAAACTTATGACATTATAGAGAAGAATATTCAAAGTGAAATAGTTATAACAAACGAATTTAATTCTAAGGCTTAGACACGTGGCGCAATAGAGAAGAACACCGATGGATCAGAAACAGCAGAAAAGATCAAAGAAATAGTTTACAATATTTGTAGGCCTAAAGTACTAGCAAACGAGTTTAAGTCTAAGGCTTAAACTTCTCCCATTATAGAAGAGAACTTCGAGCAGAAGATCGATTTGTAGCAACAGGAAAAGTTCAACGTGAAATGATTTATAATATTTTTAGGCTTAAACAAGGGAAGTCCAAGCGGCTATACTAAGTAGCAATGTATGGTACCCTTGAAACATCCAGATATATGTGATGAAAAATTAATTCTTTATGTCCTTAAACCATATAAAATTTTGGTTCATATATGTGCAATTGTCCGTCTGGCGTAATAACTCGAACATTCAAAAAATTAGATGAGCAACCTAGAAGGTATAAGTTAGGGTTTTGCAAATCAGACCTGAAAATTGGCTCACGGCCATCAGGAACTGATCTGAAATTATTAAGAAAGTACAAGAGGGCTCAATCAAACACGCACACCATTTAATCAGTTGATGATCCTAAGAAATATTTTTACGCAAGGTTAGATTAAGATTCGCTATAAATCGGAAGTAATCTTTGCAAGAGTTGCTCATTTACATGGACGTGGGCAGTACATTTATATATGAATTTATAATGGTTTTGGAATTTTCGATTTCGACTATATATATATATATATATATATAGGAATGTGCATTCACATACGCACAGATATGCGTATGTATGTATATGTACATATATAGTAGAAGTCTCATTCATATGATGAAATCCGGCAAACTAAACGTTTATTTCGCTAAGGGTTGTCACCTACCAACAGAGGGTGGGCTGGGGAGTAGGGAATTGCTGTTCCTAGCTCTCTTGCTCCGATTTTTATTGACTACCACCCTTTTGCGAGCATACCGTATATATCTCCCGGAAGTTCCGTCTTCAAAAAAAAAAAAAGAGTCGATTAACGAAAAATTTGTTTAATAGGACCTGGGAAGCATATTTCTGAATAGTCCACTCGGTAGGTACAAATTCATATATTTCCTAGAACTGACATCGATCTATATCTATAGTTGACACAATACAAAGACGTGTCGAAGTTCAGCAGTAGACAGCAGGAGCCAGCTAACTGTCACGGTTCCTTTTGCTCCTTACATTTCTATTTACGCGAGGTGCTGAATATCGAAAGCTTTTCTCCAGGTGGGATACAAATTTTTAACTTGTTCTTTTTAGGATCCAATTTTCTTCTTCACAGTTGAGGTTAGTTGTACATATATTACATACATCTATGTGTCCATATATGTCCATATGTAGCGCAAGAATTATTTGAAAATGCATGAAAATTTGGTTAACAGTGATTTAAAAAAACTTGATTTGGTTTCCCATTATAATCATATATGTAAGGACGAAAATTATTTACTTCGTAGTATTGAGTATCCTTTGCTTTTCATAAACACGTGGGAATTTTTTTTATGCATAATAAGTCAGTGGATTTATTAAAATTGTCGTAACATTTCGATTGATAAAACATTTACAGATCATATAATAAACATATTGCGATATGTAGGCAAATTTTTTTAGCTTTCTATAAACATTTCGATTTCTTCGAACCATTAGGTTCCAATTATTGAAATTTTTGAAATTTCGTTTAACCCTTTGCTTAACTTTATTTGGTATTTGAAGACTTTTAAAAAGCATCGGTCAAATAAACCGAATGACAGATAATAATAAATGCAAGAATTTGAAATATTTTTGAAAATACATTTAAATTTTTTTTATAATAACTCTTGTAAGCGAGTGGTAAATAGACGGATTCACAGATGAAAATGATGAGGGGATTCAATTTGAAATCTTTTCTTCCATCGATTGTTCCAACTTTGATAATATTAACTACAGAAGAATCGACAAACAGACTCACAGGATATCGCAGTAACTGCTATTAAGATAGGAATGACAAGTTTAATGCTTGCGCTACTTAACACCGGTAATGCTTACATTAGCCAATCACATGCCAACCAGAAATTCAATTGAGTGTAAATTATATAGATATATAATATACATATATATCCATATATATTGTGTATGTGTATGTGTATGTATATGTATATTTAGCTCTTTATTGTAGGTGGACGTGGAACACTTATGGATTGTTTTATTAAACTTGCAAATAATTTTGTAAAGCAGATGTAAAGCATTTTTTATTTAGAGTGCGGTAGAGTTTTCAACAAAGCCGAAAGTCTTCGATGTTAACGCTTTAAGACTTTAGTCTTATAATTTAAAATACTAATAATAATAATAATAATAACAATATTTACTTAGAAAGAAATGAGTTAAAAGTAAGAGTTACACAAAGGCATGTAGCAAATGTTAGCTTCAGTAGAGTGCAATATCTTAATCCCACACTGCGTTTGCTATGTAAATTGCCAAAAAAAAAAAACATCGTTAATCCTTCAAACGTGATATCAGAGCTTAAGTTAAGTAACATCGCTAATGACATAGTTATGTAAAACTTGTTGAATGCAACGTAACTGCAGTATTGCGTATTAGGCATAAAAACGATTCTTCGATTAAATGCAACTAAATTATCCATCTATTTAAACCGAATATGAGTTCAAATTTAATTATCTCATAATGTCAAAGAAAATTATGTTTATAATTGCCTGAATATATAATAGATAAACATTAATGCTTTTGTATTGTAAAGTGTTCTAGGAATTATTTTCCTTTAAGTTGCAAACTTAAAGGAAAGTTTTAAAAGTTTCTTCTCATTTCTTCTCGCTTGTAAAAATCATTAGAGAAATAAAAATTGTTCAGCGGAAACTGTTTGCTTAAAAACTTTTTCTTTGAAAGTTAATTAAATTAATAATAAAAAAAATAAAATATAAGAAACTTTGTGTCACAAAAAAAAAATAAAAAAATAAAAAAATTATTCTTTTATAAAAAAAAAATACGACATGACGTATGACGAATTATTTTCTTATATATTATTAAATGCGAATTAAATAAGAAGACTTAAATATGAAAATTTGTAGTGAAACTAACTGAAGTAAAACTAAGCACTCGTCAAACGAATCCTTAAAGTATTCAATTGAAAACAGTGAAGGAGAGCGAGAGAGAGAGAGAGGGGAAGGAAAGGAAGCAGTTAATACGCGCATATAATTTCAATTTATATTACCCTGACATTTATGAGCACACATTTGAAGAACTTGAAGAAACATTTATAAATAATGAGAACGAATATCAATATGAACTCGCATAATGAAATATGGTGACAACGAACCGCTTGAAAAACATATGTCTCATTACTTTATCAAGGTTTAGGATATTCCAGCTAATATATGTAAATAATGTATTTATTTAAATGCGTTTTATGCGTCCTATTTATTGCATATGATGGTCATTTATTATCTATCAAAACGGGATCATGTATAGTTAGCGTGAATATTACATTCTCCATTGCTAATGGATGATTTAATAATTATGTAGAAAACATTTAATACAGTTAACAAAATTGACTGATTGATGAATGAAAGGCAGTGTACGGTAGTTGCACGTGAGTTGAATAGCTCTCAGTAACAAATTGAATAGAATGGCAAGAGAAAAATTTGAACAAATGCCGCCAGCGATTATATATGTTTCGTAAACAAAGACAGGTCATTGTTATTTAAAAGTGTAAGTGCGGCCACCCAACATACCACACATATAACATGCATGCATACAAATTTAATTATTACTCACACCCGGTAAGGTGAAGTGAAAGCAAAAACACATTACACGTTTCGCTGCATATCTACCGCTACAATTACAAAGCAGACAGCTTCGTATCGTATGGATTTGCTATCGAGGTAAGAAAATGTTTCTTTTTAAATAAATATCTTAAACGAAACAAGCCAACGCCTCTTGCCGATAGATTTAATATCTATGAAATTTAGGTTTCTGTTAATTGAACATTTGTTTGAGTTCGATTTGAATTTTGAAAATTAGTAAACGATTAGACGAGTAGACTAAAATTGTACGCTTTTATAGAGATTTCAACAGATTAATTTAATTAATACAATAACAAATAAGAAAATTATATTCCGTCATGGCCGAATCTTTTATGACGAGCATAAACAACTATCGTTAAAAAAGATTTAAAAAAAAAGGAAAAGAAGTAAATTTTCCTACTTTATAATATTGGATGGAAGCGACTGACTTTTTCTACTTCCGGAATAAAAGTGTAAATCTATAGGGTGTATGTGTTGCGTTTTATGAGTAGCAAGCAAAAAACACAGAAAGCAAAATGCTCCCAGTTCTTGTTGCATAGGCGGGTGTGAGTGGGCGTTGTAGGCGTGCTCTTTGCAAATTCATAGGCGATATTTTCATTTCTGTGAAGTGGAGAATATTTACCACATCTATTAAACAGTTGGGCATATGGACAGATGGACAGACGATTAGGTCAACATGCTTCAATGCCTTCTGAATTTGAAACTGACGAACAATTTGTATAACGAGTTCGAATTTAATGCTGATCAAAAATATATGCAATTTGTTGAGTCTTTAAAGCTTGAAAGTAATAAAGCGAAAAGCGATACCATAGTGTAAAGTAATATAGATATATAGACAAATGAAAACAAATTAATCGAGATGTTTCAACTCAAGTACTAATACACTATTATCAAGACTAAAGCAAGTACGTACAAGCTTACTCTCTAAACATAATTACGCAGTATAAAGTAACGGTCATAATGCTTTCAGAATTAATCCCACAATAGCTAGAAACTATAATTCATAATAAATACCAATATTGGGCGCTACAGTAAAACGCCATTAAAAAATGATTACGGTTTCGCTGGCAAGCACAGCGTAAGCACATGTAAAAGATATGCTCCCAGTCTATCAGAGATAATGCCCTGAAACAACAGCATAAGCTAGAGTAGGATTGATCCGTTGACAACATTAAGGAAAAGACTTTTAATTTTCAAACCTTAGCTATAATCAGAGAGAATTTAATCCTGCCAGACATAGGATGAACAATTTACAAGCCATACATTTTAACATTAAAATAAAAATATAAAGGTTTTACAAGAGAAAAAAAGGCACCAAATAGATAGGTAGGTGTTCGTAACTTAATTGATTCTATTGATTAGAGTCAATCAAAGAAAGTACGCATGCAGTATAAGATCTCCGATGATCAGTTTTATATGTCATCTGCCTTCAACAGTTAATAGATAGTCCTCCATATTTCAATTAATCATCACTGCATCATCATCATCGTCATCATCATTCGATAGCGCATCTCGAAAAGTTCATTTCAAGTTTCTCTTTTAAAATTTTGTAAAGAAACTTTCTTACAGAAACTCTTCTAACAAAACCATTCTTGATTGATTTGAGTGCATCCAGCGCAATTAACTCTAATGTTAAATCATTTCGATTAGTAAACTTTTTTAATAATACGCTTGAATTCAATTCGCGTTCAACTTACCATTACCAACTGAAGATACACTTTTCTTTGTATCCACTCTTGCGACTGACTGTTAAGCGTGCGTTTATGCTACATGCTAATCCTTAGCTGGTAATTTTTTATATTATAAAAAAAATTGATGGCACGAGCCATCAATTCGTTTCAACTGCAGCCATATAATGAAAAGCTTCCCTGCGGTTCAGCAAAATAAAAAATAGAATCGAAATATATGTGTGCGAAACACGTGTGTCTCTAACAGATACGCCTGCACATGTTTATTTCAATTACTGGTTTCCGATTAGCATGTGAAACTCTATGATATTGATATACGAGCAATGTATAAAAGAGATATCGACATGAGCTTTGAATGAATTAATGAAATGTGGTAAAAAAAAAACAAATAAACAGAGCATCGTAAAAGGATATAAAAAAGAAAAAAAAAAAATTAAACAAGAAATCTATCTTTTCGATCTAAATAAAAGCTTTGATAATCTTGGCTTCTTTGTATACCCTACAGCACTTATGGTATAAGGATTTATTAGGTTTGTTCGGATGTAGGCAACAACCAGAAAAACTTGAGATAGATCCACATTTTATTTTACCGAACGATTCAAAGTGTTTGTCTATCCGTCTGTCAGTCCTGTTTGCAACCTACTGGGTGACAATTTTCGAAATATTTCGGGACGTTTCGGCCTAAAGACGAACGCTATTTCCGATCGGACCACTTCCCATATAAAGATTTACTTTGAAAAATCGTTATATGAGTAGCCATATTAAACGAAGTGATGTAGGGCATTAAATGATGGTCATCGTCCCGCTACTGTGATTTTACTTTTATTTTTTATTTTAAACGAAAAGTATTCAGAAGAAAAATTTCTCATTTTCGACGATCGTACGATCTTTTAATTAAAGTTAATTAGCATTAAAAAAAAAAAACAAAAGATTTTTTAAGTTAATTCTACAACTAACATTGATAACACTGAGATAAATGTGCGTAAGTTCTGATCTTCTTTTTAAAGTTCACCTGACATAAACAATAAAATATAGATAATGAGTTTCAAAACAACTTAACGTATGAAAAATTTATACACATTTAAGGCAAAAGAAATGCGCAATTCTTTTATTATCTATTAATAATAGCATAAATACGCAAACGTTTCGTGTACTTTGATATGAAAAATTTCAATAGAGCAGAAAAAAAAAAAAACAAAAAAATGTCACAAAAATAAATTTTACTCGTGCTGACAACAAAATTTTAAACCAAATGAAAATGACGAATAGAAAAAGAGCGTAAAAAAAGAA
The DNA here is from genome assembly GCF_014805625.2 of Glossina fuscipes. Taxonomy (NCBI): domain Eukaryota; kingdom Metazoa; phylum Arthropoda; class Insecta; order Diptera; family Glossinidae; genus Glossina; species Glossina fuscipes. The sequence goes on from NW_023998416.1 coordinate 11,355,936, forward strand.
AACAAATAAATAAATAAAGCAAAAAAAAAAAAAAAAAAAAAAAAAAAAAGTAAAAAAAAAACGCTTCACGAAGAAAAATTTCTACTCGGCGCAATAAAACATTTGAGAGTGAAATGAGACTGAGAAATAAATGAACGCTTCCATCTTCAGATTTATCAAGTTAAGCAATCTTCTTGAAAATGTGATGAGAAAAAAATGGCGCCTCTAAGATCAGAAAGTAAGTCTCTATTCGTTGCATTTTTTTGAAAATAGCCTTTGGAATTTGAGAAATTTTTATACGGAATATTAACGGAAGAAAATATCTATTAAATCGCACAAACATTGCGCCTGTTTTTTAATGGCTTTTGACGGTAAAATAGTTTTACTTCTGATATGTATTTATAAGTAAAAGAAAAATGTGAGAAATGGAAAGAAATGAAGAAGAACAAAAATGAGAACATCAAAGGGTTATGTTTTAATTTTTCGCGTTATAAACTCAAATTTATTTCTAGTCTTTCTTCTTAAGGGCATCTCACACTATACTTGAATTTCAACATAAAACTGTTCAACAATAATTTACTTATGTAGCGTTTTTAGCGAATCCATAAGTCATAGACTCTCTTAACTTTTCCAATTTGTCCCAGAAATGAGCTAAGATTAGTCGTTCTTCCCAAGATCTTCTGTTCTTCCCTTGTCAGAAAGGACGAATTATGAATTAGCGCAAGTAATTGGATCGGAACTGTATAGTGATAAAAAAAAAAATTTGGTTATATTTGCAAACAACATATGTACCTCCCTGCTAGGTGAATGGAAGAAGCATCACAACATAACCTCAAAGGCGGCTCGCAAACATATTCGTGGTCTTGAATATGTTTCTCAGTGCCATCGTTTGTTCTACATATCGCCTATTTTTTCATAGATTTTAATTTAGCTTAACCAGCTTAACTGTGTCGACCTCCTTAACGAAGAATCTGTATAACTTGAAATTAGACTGTAATGACAAAAATGCTTTCCCACACATCCATAATGATAAAATCTAATAAGGATATCTGCGAAGGACGGATGGACAGACCATAACGTATATATTCGTCATAAACATTTAATGGGTTAATCGCAATTTCGCTTCGCAAAACCCGATAATTCTAAAATCTAATGCTTATCATTCTAGAATTTTTATATATTGCTTAGAATGATAAACGTCCTAAATAACTGAAAGCAATTTCATGCTTTAGAGGTAAATATATAAAAATTCTTGATTTTGTATTTGATTACAAAAAATAAAAGAAAAAAATTCTAAAAAATAAAAAAACCAAATTGTAATAAAAATATATATCCACTTGAGAAAGTACATTGAAATTGAAAAACGCGAAAAGAAAAAGAATCATCTTGAAAAACCCGTGCATAATATATTTTCTTCTTGGCGACATGTTTATATATTCCAAATTTTTACTACATACATATATATTTCAATATTTTTTTTGCTTGAAATTATAATTTATTCGAGAGAAAATTATTAAGATAATTTATGTATGAGCTTTGAATACATTTTTCATATCGATTTCAATTGTTACATGAAAACGAACACAAGAGAAAATAAACAAAAAAAAAAAAAAAAAAAAAAAAAATCAATTAAAATTTTTAATATTTTAAGTACTTTGGACTTAATTTGTTAAACAAAAAAAAAAAAATAAATAAAAAAAAAAAAAAATAAAATAAAATATGGATGCTTCTGTTTTTATCATATTTAGGGAATATTTTTCTGGCACATTAATTGATGTTTTTAGGTTGAGCATATGTTATGTATTAATTTGCTTTCACAATCGCCATAGGCGGCATAGTAAGTTTGCCTGGAAATATATCGCGGACACTTCATAGCTGCTGCTATAAATTCATGAATAGCCAGAGCATAGAAATCGATTTAGTGAACGTTAGCGCTCCCTATGGTCGCTTTATAGAAGCCATGACTTTAATGTGATATTTTTGTTTTCGAAACTTTTCTTTCTCTCCCCCTTCACAACGAGATCTTCGCTTAGAAACACAATTTAATTTTCCATCTATCCTTACTTCTCCCGTTCAGATACACGCAAAGCTTAGCTGAATTGATTCCTAATTTCTAAAGCTTCTATATATTAAAGCGATATACGCCTGTTGGTTTTTCTGCTGGCTCTAAGCCTTTGACTTACCTGGTCCTTGCTATTGCTTCTAGATCAATGAAGCCATATTTTTAATGTATTCAGGGAAATTGTTTTTTTGACGAACGAATCGGTTATACTTTGAGAATCGTCTGCAATATTTCGTACTAAGCTGCTTATATCCATTTTTGGAGTTTTCTTACCCGAAAGAATTGAGATTTCAATGCTGTGACTATCAGATATCAAGACCAAAGGCAGCACAGAGACGATTGTACGGATAAACTTAAATCGTTTCGAACAATTGTATAGATATGCTACCGCTTGTTGCAAACGGAAGAGCAAAACTATTGTACTTCTATCATTAAGCGATAGGCATAATAGCAAAAAATAAGCAAACGCTACCCAAATATTTGATCCAAATTGAAGATAATCTCTTTTCTGGCTTTTTCGTTTTATATCTTTTCGTTTTAGGAAAGGCACGACTGTGTCGTGTGAAATATTTGCTTTTATTTGCGAAATTTATTAGGCCAACATTCTCTAAATTGGGTTAGCTCTTGACTAATGTAATGTTGTTTGTTTGGTAATGGGTTTTTTTTTTTTTTTTTGTTTTCTGTCTTCTTTATTTCGCTAACAATGTTTTTTACAAATAGTTTCCTTGGAATTGTGTAATTTTCTTGTCACTTTTTTTTTTATTACTTCATAAATTAGATGAGATATTTTAACGCAAAAAATTGTTATTTTTGGCAACTTATTGTTTAATAAGTATTTAATATGAATACTTGACGTTATTACGTGAATTTTTCGTTTAAGAAAGTCAAGGGTGATTTTATCATTAAATTATTTGGACCGATTTGTTTTTTTTTTTTTTTTTTTTTTTCTTTTTTTTCATGTTTGTCCCCTTTATGGCGTACGTTTGTGATTCGCGAAAGTATTTTTATTTTGTCTTTTAAGCAAACGAGAAGATAATTGAATAACGAAACGAAAGCATTCTCCTTTTAAGATTTGTGTGAATAATTTTGCTCAGTTTCTGTTAGTGGAGCGTTGCTGCAACAACTATATTTAGTAGTAAGTGAAAACTTAATTTATTTAGAGCTCTAACGACAATGGGTGGTATATATGGATCAAGCTTTGTCCCTATTTTTGAAGAATATATTCCAGATTGACTGATATCTTAAAATCTTGATAAAATTATACGCGCTTAACTTTTTTTAACACAAAAACTGGAACTTTACAAATCGTGAACCAGTTTATAGCAGTCAATCATCATTCTATGTCGGCTGCAGGAATAGTAAGCTAAAGTTCATCTTCTTTCGCGATCAATTGAGTTTACTCCTTATTGACTACTATAACGTATGAAAAGCAAGATTATAGAATTCAATTTAACCGTTTTGGATCTGTCTCTGATTACAATTTCAATATTTTGTTGAGAAGAAGAAGAATTTTCCTATTAAAACTTTTCCATTTTTACTCATTAGATCGCAGTCATATTTCGATATCTCCTGCTAAAGTTTGAGCTTGTATTTCCATTTAAGCAAATGTGTTGAACGGATAGACATACATGAAAAAATCAACTCAAAATTTTATATCAAATCTTATATTTGACCCAAGTAAATAAAGAAGCATAACTTTTAAAATCCGAATATAACTTATATTAGTTGGCTCTGACAACACAAAAGCGATTAACTGATAGTCGCAATAAAAAGTACATATTATGTGCGGGTAGTGTTTGGTGAAAGTGATCTTAGCTCATATAACTTAAGAAACTTAGGCGAACTCTTATAAAAAGGGTCCACCAGTCCACCACTGGGCCCCTCTTTATATATGAGCCGATTTTTGTGAAAATGATCTAAATTTATTTTTTCAAATTAGAATCTAAGAATTCCTCTTGAATTTTTATATGAGCGGCTATTAATCCATCAGTCGTTAAGCAAAACTAGATCAGATTCATTATATATGAGCAGCTTTTGTTGCGTGTTGTTGTAGCAGTGCTTTAAGTTTAAGTTTAAGTTTTTATTTTTGAATATATTTAATTAGTATAAAGTAATAAATAATTAAAGAAAATTTGTTTTTGTATTTACCATAATTCATATAATTTAGGAATGCCTGTGAAGTAAGGAATTGTTAATTAAATAAATATAAAACTAATCAGTAGCTAACAAGCAATTAATCAATCGGATGTTTTTAGAGTTGAATGCGTGTAAGGAAGTAGGAAATGCTGAAAGCAAAAATTTTCCCACGCGAATAATTCTAATATGCCTTCTATTAATCAACTCACACATGTGTAGATTATAAACTTTTATGCTTTTAAGAAGACATTATATTAAACACGTGTAAGCACAGTATTAAAAATAGAAACATTGTTGTGGGCAGACGTCCGGTTTTATGATCTTTGACCTGACTATGATGACGTCTTCTTTCTTATTGTCGTGATAAAATGGTGCAAAAGACTAATGTTTAAATATTGATTTACAAGGCTGCTAAATGTTTCAGAAAAGTTGTTAAGCTCCTTGCGTACATTTATTCGTTAGAGTTTAATGCAAACTTTCTACAAAGTTTTTTTGTTATTTATAAAGTTTTCTATTTGTTTCATTTTGATTCAGTCACCTTCAGAAGACTGATTGCATGTATATTTAAATTTTCCAAGAAATTTTTCCAATAAAAGTTTTTCGAAAAAAAAAGAAAACATAGAAGAAAACATATATCTAAGAAATGTCCATTTGACATAAAAATTAAATATTATTTTGTTATTCAAATGAACTTTAAAATCTAAAATATTTAATAAAAAACTAAACAACAACAATATATTAAAAGAAAATCAAAACAATTAACAGGAAAAACTCGAACTTCACTGACAAATGTGGTATTTTGAGAAAAACATTAAAAATTAGAAAAAAGACAAAAACATCGGGAAGGCAGCAATTGAAAATAAATATAAGGAGAAAATTTATTTATGCGTGATAGTGTAAATTGTTTTGCTTGCTCTTCGAAAGGTCGCGTGTTTTTAAATGTCAAGCAAATAATAAAAGAAACATCGCCAGCGCCTACACCGAGTCATTGTATCATAGCGGATTCGTATAAAAATCTACGCAAAAGAAAAAATGTTTAAATTTCTTAAGCGAAAACTAAAAAAAAAAGTCAAAGAAAAACCTATTAATAGCTTAGCTAAAGGCAACAATGAACCATTTTCCAATAGGCCCAGTAGACGTTATGGCATTTATGATTAATGGATTTATTATGTAATTTCATTATTTTTTTTTTTTTTTCTTTATATTAAAGGATTTTTGTTGTTTGCCTAAGCAGCGGAGTAGACCGATGTACAGCTTAATAAATACATTAAATAACAAAGCTTTAGTTAATTGAATACATCTTACGGATGTGCAACATTCTTTTATTAAATATCACTCATACTCTATGGACGGTTGGTTTTTGAATTTAGTTTTCTTACTTTTAGATTATGTGGGGGATGGCTTGTCTGCTATTAAAAGTAGACGAATAAAAAAATTCTTTTTCACTTAACTAGTATTTTGTTGTTTTTGCATTTTCTTCTTCTTCTTGGCTCTAAATATTAAATGAAGAATATTAATCCTTTTCACTTGGGAAATTACTTAAAAATTTCTCTTCAAATTAAATGTACTTATTAAACATTTGCACCCGAAGTAGTTTTTCATTGGTATGACCAGCAACTCGAAGCAATTTCAAAATAAGAGCAAGTTGAAACATTATAGCCGACCACGATGTTCCATTAGATGGCTTACATTGCAACATTTTCAATATCGTACCATTTTCAAGATCGTTCATGCTTAAGCTTAAACATGTCGATGGACCAAATTTCTTCAAAATATCTTTAAAATTACAGATTGAACACAAAGAAATAAGACAGCCAGATGGACAGACAAGCAGGGGATAATAAAAAATGAATCTATCTCAAATCCTTGGAAGTCGCATACACAACGCAGCACAAACTTAAAATACCTTTGCACGACAATTAGTGTGGGATATAATCGCATTCATACATAAGTATTTGATTTTGAATTTGCTATGTTTTCCTCATATAACTGGAAAGATAACAAGATTAGTAGAATCGGATTGATAGATAGTTCAGTTCAATATTGCTTGCGTTGTAACGATTATAAAGGTCCATATTAAATTTGTTATCTCCGCAGCGGAGTCGTCGAGTGATTCATTCGTAAGCAAAACAATAAGCAATGAAGTAAATGAAATTTTATTAAATTTAATTTCGACTTTAAAACTGTTTTGTGAACCTTTTCCTTTGCGTTTGCTGCCAACTAAATACCATTGAAATCAGAAAACGTAGATACCCTCGAAATTTTATTTCGATAATTCCAGTAAGTCACTGCGGCATTTAATATTAACTTTGCAAAGTAACATTCAAAAATTACAATAGCGTAGAGCTAAAGTTCGAGGTATAACGAATAATGAAAATCAACTGATTCGAAAATAAATGATAAAATAATTAAAAAAATTATTTGAAATTATTTGAATTATAATAAAACAGACAAGATTTCTAAAAGTTATCTCATAAGCTTTGGCTAACAACGACTTCTCGATAAAATGGGTAAATAGAAAAATGCTCATGACATTGAAGTTATTAAAAACTATAAGCTATGACTAAAAAGGGAATGAATCTGAGAAAAGTAAAATGTAAAGGAAATAAAAGAAAAAAACTAAGATAGCAGACATTAACTGTTTCAAAGCAAGGAAATAAATGGTATTTTTCATAAAACGTGTATAACGACTTCAGCCAACAACGTAGCATTAAATTGCAGAATAGTATTAAATCGTGAAGAGCAATGAGAGTTTTTTTTTTTTTTGTATATTAATTAAAAAATGAAAATTTGATATCTTTCATCAATTCAATATGCTTAAGAATTATGTATATGTATTTGTTATGAATTTAAGCTAACGGTTTCTCTGTCATAACTCTTCGTAATAATTGGTGAAATTTGATTTAAAAAAATACGATATAATGCGATATTGAAGAAAACAAATATTAATTACTTTTAATTACTTTTATGCTGATGGCTGACTGTTCGTGAAAAAAGTCACAAAAATCGAAAAAGATTTAGTATAATTTTCTTTGATTAATGCTCATGACAATTCATCAATTTTTTTTTTTTTTTTTTTTTTTGCTTTTCTCTTAAGAGATCGCGAAACATTTGCTAATTAATCCATAAAGCATTTGGCCAATGTCGCATATGTTGATCGTTTAGGAATTCGTTGTGAGATGAAGATTTTCTTCTTAGGGTGTTTTTTTAATTTGTGACATGTGTCGTTTTAAAAAGCTGAAAGTGCTATTATCGTCTCTTAAACGATTTTCGTATTTTTGTCGTTAGACGTGAAATGAAATTTCGCATCGCTTTTCTTAATTGTGCATGAGTCAGCGGGCTGATGCTGATCGATCGATGCTGTGAGCGTCTGTCGAAAATACGTTCGTATTCTAACCGCTCACATGTTTTTCTTTTTATGCTCTTAATCAAAACGCGATCATAATAATGTAGCTTCGTTTTTACGCCTTACTTTATCTTCAGTTCATCTAAAAGCATTCTGTTTACACTAAGCATCGAAGGAGAGAATACATTCATTTTGTCAAAATGTTTGCCCTGCTCAGACGGGAAAACCTTCAGAGACACTGTAAAGTGTATATCAAATTCTAAATTCAATTAAGCAAGCCCGGGTGTTTGTCTATCTGTCCGTTTTAGCTTCAAAATTGACTGAGTTGACCAAAGGATACACCTATAGTTCAGTATAAGGTGAGAACATCCCTACAAAGTGAGAATGTGTCTGCAACAAATGTCAAACCAAATAGTTTCATGTATGTTCGACTGTGTGTGGAGAAAATTAAAAAAAAAAATTTGATTCGCTTATATAGTATTATAGAGCATCGAAATGTCATTTATTTATTTTTTGTGTTTGTTTTAAGAAAAAAAAGTGTTGGTTATAAGAAACTCGCACACAGGTGAATGTAATATTTTTTTTTTTATTTTAAATTTCTACATCTGCCCATAATAAATGAAAATATTTCTAACAAAGTTGTTTAAATATTTTACGAGAGCATTTTGACAAACCAAAAAGGAACACGGATGCGCTGATAATCATAGATGGATTGACCATACCGCCGCACAAGAGGCAAACAAACACAGAGGACACTGAATGCGAAAAGGTGAGCCAGCATAAAGACGGGCATGGATAAGCAAACGTTTTGATAATGGAAACACAGATAAACAGAACGGCTTACAAAGTAATGAGTAAGCAGGGATGCGGACTACGCGAAGGCAATAAGACTTAAGTAAGAACACATAAGCGAACAAAAGAAGCGATGAAACTAACAAACAAGCCAGAGGATCAACAGAAAGACAATTCAGCAGACTGGTGTGGCCAAGTCGCTTTGAAATCTTCTGATGATAGCTTGGTATATTCTTCGGGGCTTGCTGCACGTTGCGTTGATTGAATAGCAAATTTGAGTCTTTTTTTCGCATAAATTTGAATCAAGCGGTCTTAACAAATCCAACCATCCTCAGAACGGTTTGTGAAAATAATCAATATATGTTTCTTCATAAGACACGACTAGGTGTGAAGAAGCATATCTTCTATAGTTTTAAAGACTTGTCCCCTACGCTCATCGAGGTATATTATATTTTCATTTAATATCTCTATTCGTTCCATAAAACTACTGATATGCATACTGACGAGATGGAACAAAACTGCAAGAATTTTCGTATGACGTCCGTCATACCGTCATCAATTATGAATGATTAGTGCCTGATTTAAAAACTTTCATTGAATGCAATAAAGCAATTTAGCTAAAGCGATATTTTCAACAATTAATTTTTTTGTCTCTAAAAAAAAAAGAAATAACTTTTTTAAGCGCCTCTGTAGAACGTTTCAGTGACAAGACATATATAAACAATTTTATAAAAATGTCTTTACGTGTACATGTATACATTTATATATAAGCAATATATATATATATATATATGTATATGTACATATATATATTTATGTAGGCGTTTACGCTCGCGAGTACATAAACATGATTCATGTCTAGAAGGAAAAAAAAAAAAAAGAAGAAAAATCTTTCCAAAAATAAAAGGTATGTTTTTGTGTTCATTTAAAAAATTTTTATAAAACATGAAAATCTCTCTTTCATTTTCCTTTTATTTTTTTATGTAATTAATCATATTATCGACCGATATGAATGTACAATTAAATCGAGCATAAATTACGGTCGATAATATGATAAAGTAACAATATTGTTTCATCAGATATTGAAAATAAATTATTGAGTATCTAGTAAAAATATTTCATTAATTTTTTTTCGAATTTTTCTCAAATATAATGTTTACATAATTTAAAAATAACTCGCAAACATATATGCCCATATATATATACATATATATATATACGCATATACGTATTAATCGTAAAGTAAATTGAATATCAGTATGTTTATGTCTTGAATGAAGGCGTGAGTAAATAAAATTTTTTAATGACTTTACTTCTCTTAATACATCTATCTAATGGTTAAAGTATAAATTTGAAATTATACGAATCGTATTAATAAGCTTTATTAAAACAACAGCAACAACAACGACAAACACAAAACAAAGGAAAACATTTCCAATTAATGCTAAATAACGAAAATTTATATTTTTTTGGCGGGAAGTATTTATAGTAATATGTTTTGTAAAAGATACTTTATCTACCACCAGGTAATGTTTCGACAATAACATGCTTACAATCTGAAAACTAAAGGTATACTAAGTTTTTCATATAGTCTGTAACATTGAATAGATCTTTGTATACAAAAGACTATGTAGAAAGCTTCACTGATCTTTGGACTTGAAGAAATCCTAGATATTACGCTACGCAACGTGAACGAGCTCCACGTATCTCAATGGATAATGGATAAATGGATGCTTTACCTCTCATATTATAAATGAAAATTATTTTATTTATTAGTTTTTTCTACTTCGGAAAAATTGCGTTGCGGGAAAAACCCGCTTAAAGTTTTTAGTTGCTATGTTCTTATGTCATTCTTGAATATTTTTACGGGGAACCATTTAAGCCCATAAAAATAATTGGCTTTACATCTCAAATATCACAAATCGGTTAGGGAAATATCTCAAACTCATGATAAAATTTCATGATAAATTCTATGTCTAATGATACCCAAAATCATTCATGGCACTTCTTTACTTGCTCGTGACCTTCATAGTAATTAAAAATAAAACAAAAAATGATTGGAAATGATTTATTTTGGTGAAAAACAGTAAGATCTGTTTTATTTCTTATAGACTAGACATGAAGGACTCGATAGTTAAGACCGTTCATTTCGTTGCTTTACTATCTCCTAAAAGCGACCAATTCGAATGTAGTTCGACTTTCGACCGTACCATTGGCTACAAGCGCTGTGATCTTCTAAGCTCCGCCTCAGGACAAAACAAAAAATAGAGCGTACTCAGCATAACGTGGGAAAACGAGATTTATAGTAATTTTTATATCATTTTTTTTTTTTTTTCTTGTTATTATTTATTATTATAGGTTCAATCATAATAACAATTTTCTTAGGATTAAACAAATAAAAAAATTAACATTTTCTGTCTTTTTATCATATCTCGACATTGTGAGAGATACAATCCACATTACCCGCATGATAATCCTAACCGTATTCGATCCGCACATCAAATCGACCACAAAAAAATCAAGATTAAAACATTTGAACAGAACCCGTCTTGGTCTTGATCTTGCAACACATCAATGAATCCCTAAAAAATCGACTCCCCCTTTTTGCACTTGTGGATAAAATCTTACTATTAAACATATACTTGGTGAATACCCAAACGTTTTCAATATGCGAAAAACCATCTTGGCCTATAGATAGCCCCTGAAGTACCTGGATAGGCCTATTCAAAGCGACATCTCAAACCGTGCAGTCTGCCTTTTAAGAAGAAATAAGAGCCTATAGTCTTGGTTGCTAATACTCCTACGATTTATTTCTTTGATCTAAGTGAACTATATTAGTAATAAGCGTATCTTATAACTTTTGGCGATCGGCTATCATTCAGTTAAAAGCTTTCCCATAAGAAAAAAGCCGTAAAAATTATTAAAAATTTTAAAAAAATTTCTTCAATAATTTACCATTTATCCAAAATCTACGATACTCTACAATCTGGATAATCCATAGTGATTTATGAAAATATTTTCAATAGATTTTTGAAATGGAAATATTTATTTATTGCATATCACACAACATCTAGCTAAGAAGCTGTATATACAGAGAATGCCTTTAGGTGAATATAAACTTTTTTTTTTAATTCCTTTCTTCTTTTTTGCTTATGCAACATTCAGTGACGAGTCTTTCATTCGTCTTAATGTCAACAAACTAATAAATTTTTTTTTATTAAGCAATTAAATGAATTCCTTACTTCTCGCTAACCACAAAGATTAAGATAGCTTCGCACACACACACATTTTGAAAAATGTTTACCAACAAATAATTGCAACACATCTAATTATTTAGGGTTAATGATGCTTAGATAAATTCATTATGTATTCTATTGTGTTGCATAAAATGAATTAAGGAATTTTTCACAAAATGATGAAAAATCAAAAAGAATCGAAAAACCGCATGCCTTTTTAACTTGACTATTGAACACTCATCGTTGGAGCTCGAAAACATTTATCAGCTGATGTAAATTTAAAGCATTTTAAGAAAATAAACCATTCCAAGCAAAAGAATGCACTTTACTTTTATTTATTTATTCATTGTCTATATATATATATATATTTTGTAAACAAATTTCCAAAGTATGGACTTAAAGGCTGCCGGATAATTTTGATCATATGCTCGCCTAAAATGAAAACTCTACCGCATTTGAGATTTGAACCTACAACTCGGCTACACTTATGCGGACATAGTTTTTCCTTTCAATTTTTTTGAAAAAAATTTTTCACATGATTTTGAAAAATATTTGTACAAAATCGTAGACCGTTAGAAGTACGCAACGACTTCAACTGATAAATTCCCCGATTCCCCCACTGATAACAACTGATGAATCCCCCGATTTCCCGATTCATTCGAATCTCTTAATAAACTTTAGCTTTTTAACTTAATATTTTCAACATTAAGTATCGCGGGGGATTTAACTGGGATTCGGTTCAGAATCTCATCCCGATCAAGTACGCCTCGAAATTTGATTTATATTGTTTTGAAACAAGATTTTATTCTTCACCCAGTAGAGTAGAGAAAAGAAGACCATTACCTCCTCTCCCCCGCTTATTTCGCTCTGACTACCACTATGTTTATACATATATAAAGGGCATTTTGTGGGCGACTGCCTGGCATCAGCCAATTCGGTGTTTTAGGTGTCAGTGGTTCTAAAGATGTCCGAGCGTCCGCGTTGCAATTATGGAGAACTATTCTGCATTAGATTTGGAAAGTTGAGAAGTAGTACATTGTTATGACGACGCAGTTCCTGTAGAATTTTTTCTTAACTTGTTGTGTTTGCTTTCTAAACGATCAGCAGGCATAAATATTTCACACCACATAGTTTCGGGCAATATATGAAATTTGTTAACGCTCAGCAGTGCCTAAATCTGATCGTAAATCACATAATGTTCTCATTTTACCATTTCTGCTGATGCTGCAACAACCCCTTCTGCTAATCTATTTTAATATCATCTACCAACGCACTATCATACGAATAGAATTCATTTGGCCAACTTGACTACTATTAGTTCAAGTATATTGATGCACAATGCTTTTGTTGAGTTCACTCCTGTTGCAAATAATGAGAATTTATCAAAGAAAAGGTGAAATTTTCCAAGCATTAAACGGTCAATCTATATCTTTTGATCAATAATACCCAAGAATATATTTTATCTCTTTACGGATTCATCACTTCATATCCATAATAAGAGGTCGCCGGTATATACTCATCCTTAGTTAAAAAGTTAAAATAAATACCAATGAAATCTAATCGTCTTTAGCAATGCATTTAACATTAAGATAATTTGTATTTAAATGCTTTTCCCCAGTTACACTTGACAATTATTGAAAAGAAGGCGGAACCGTAATAAACTGCTGCTCTGCACAATTGGTTTCTTCTTTTAACGTGCTTTCCGAAGTGACGCTAGGTCAAGCTAAAAATTTTTTTTCACATACTAAACGATATGACAGAATTAGCATTCGCCTAATGCTTGGTAGTGGGTGTTAAATTTTCCATTTATTTTTAATGGCAGCAACTGTTCACATTTTTATTCTTTGATTTTCAATATTTACCATTTATCAAATAAACACAATGCCTGCATGTGTGTGTGTGTGTGTGTGTGTGTGTAAACATCGATATCTCTTTCTTTTTTTTTTTTGGTATAATATTTATTTTCGAATATCAACGGGAAAGAATTCAAACACAGTATTAAAAACTTTTATATATTTTTAATAAATAAACAAAAAATCTTCCCCTTAATAAAGGCAAAAATTGTGTTTACATTTCGAAAAGACGCGCAAACTGACAAAGACAGAGGGCGAGATTCATATAGAATGTAAATATATATATATATTAAGTACTTTTCCATTACTATTTAAATTAATCATATTTTTTTTCGCGTATCTCTTCTTCTTTTCTTTTATTTACAAAAAAAAAAAATCCAAATTAATATATATTACTGTTGCGAAATGAAATCATCTTTAGAAAGAATAAATTTATAAAAATAATAAATGAAAGTTTAAGCATGAAAAACGGAATTTTAATAAAAATCACTAAAAATTTATTTAGCAAACATCTGCCTCTATGCAAATATTTCATAAGAAAGGAAAATATTATAAAAATTCCATGCATTCTTTAGACAAACTTACGTACTTCAAAATTATAATAATAAGTTTTTATCATTTGTTATTGTTCTTCTTCTTCTTTTCCGTTTTTATTTTACTTGCTTTTTTGTAAAATACACCCAAACTATCTTTTTTAAGTTTAACTGTAGAGTGAGAGAGTTAGAGAGAGAGAGTGGGGGAGAGCAATTTGTTATTAGCTTTGCTCAAATTTTAAGTACCCAGATCTAGACAATATAATTTTTATTAATTTTAAAATGGTCTGAAACATTCATTGAACTTGTAATGGGGCCGAAAATTATTTTAGGGCAAAGGACAAAGTCTTCTAAAGAAAACCATTCCAGGTTCCATTCCTTCCCACTTAGGTATACATCAGCAAGAGAGAGTAAACCACGATACTCTCCGTGTCATATATGTAGATTTCTTTAAGTAAAGAATTTCTTCTCCAATCTAAGGTTTTAAGTCAAGACTTTAAGGCATCTGTCTAACCGATCCTCTGTGACTAACTGTTAGATCACATGAATTGTGGCAAAAAGCTGAATATTGCTCCATGCGCAGTCAGCTTAATTCCTCCGATCTGGCAAGAGCAAACACCTGCATACATTTATGGCAATTACAACAATAATTTCATTACTATATTAAATGCATCTAGAAGATGGAGAGGGAGAAAAAGAAGTCTTGCAGGTTTGTAAATATATGATATATGAATGTGACGGTCTCAGTTGTAGACAAGCTATCGAATTTATGACTTTTTATATTCCAAAAGCGGAAACAACAAAAAGGAAAAAAGTTGAAAAATCGAAAAAATTTTTAATCTTTTGCAGTTTGGTTATTAATCTGCGACCTACAGCTTGAACTTAATTATTCAAGCTATTTATCGAAAAGATAATTTGAGTGAAATTAACAGAAAACAAAGGGAAAACAACAAGAAGAACTAATGTCGCGAAGCTTTTCAAAATTATAATGTTTTAAGAACGAAAGGGTCCCTCAACAATAATATTTTTCATTGTTATAAATTATTTATATGGAAGCAGATGTTTATTTAATAAATTTTTAGTTTTTCATTTAAAATAAAAATTGCAATGTTTCAATGTTCGGTAGCGGATGTCTAATATACGCCCCCATAGATACTCAATGTTCTTTCTTTCCACATCTAATAACAATAAAGTTTATTACTCTTGAAATTGGCAAAAAGAAAAAGCATTGCGTCCGGATATAATGTTATCGATTTTTGAAAATTTTCTCCATTAGTCAATATTCTTTAAAGCGATAAAATAAGTGCAATTTCGTAAAGTATTCAAAATTGCGAGTATGTCTTATTCATGTTTATAGAACAAACTAAAAAAACTGAACATATCTTTTAATAAAGCGATTTAAAAGCAGTTAATTATTTTCTCATTTTGAGAGATAAAAAAAAAAATATATATATATATTTAACTCATTTTTATTTATTTTTCATTTAGCTAATAATTTTATTATTATATATTAAGATAATTTGTTTTTTGTCGCGATCTACGTCAAATGTGTCTGGGTTAAGAAAAAAAAAAAAAAAACATTTTGTTTCATATTTTCTTTAATTTTAATATTTGTTTTCTTTGTGATTTCTATTTCTTATAGTCATTATCAAGATGAAAGCTGAAGAAAAATCATCTATACCGCGAGTACGTATTGCTATTATTGGCAATGCTGATGTTGGCAAATCAGGTAAATATTTTTTTAATTTCTTTCCATCTTAATAGCGCACTTTCACAAATCAAATAACAACAGCGAATAAATTTATAGTAAGACGTAAGACATATATTAAGTAATGGTCGCCTCTAGTTGAACTATAAAGTTCTGCAATCTGATGACTGGTCATTATAACATATCCCAGACTTTTGAATGTTATTTCCTCATTCATTCTTGCTTTTTATTGAATATCTTAAGTGGCTGAGTTTGCAATAATCTCATGCAATACATTTTTCCTCATGCTTTGTGTTTTTTAGAATATATCTTAAGTGGCTGTGTTTGCAATAATCTCATGCAATATTTTTTATGCCTTCAATTACTCGCATAGTTAAAGTTATAATAAAATTATATATTAAATGGTAATAAAATACAAAACTGTGATTTCGTGAAATTCTATCCTATAATATTCTCCCCATCCAATTCAATCTCTCAAAATGGGACTTATTCTGTGACCAAAATATTAAGTCACTATGTTTATAAAATGAAAAATCGTTCCTAATTCGTTCAAATCATTCTCGTCGCCTGCACAAAACTCAAATTATATTCCATACTAATAATTTAATCCGACGGAAGGAATGGATAGTGCACAATCTCACAATAATCGAAGAAAACTGTTAACATCTTCTTGCCATTTTGAGCGACTTTCGAGTCGTTTTTTCCGTCGTTGGCTCATTTTTTGCACCATGTTCGCTCGATTGACCGATTGTTTCTGGGCTGTATGCGTGGATCCAAATCCCATCTTCGGTAATTGCGCTCCCGTTTCAAAGTCGTATAGTAAACATTGAAAAACTATTTTTTGTATGTTTGCAAGACACCTGTAACTTTACGGCAGCTTATTATAAAGGCATAGAAATCGACATAGATGTCAAAAACAACGGCACTACCAGAATAAAAAAAAAAAGTTTGATATTTCATAGCACCCAATAAGTTTAACTAAAATATCTCCAAATTAACAATTTCGCATATCATTAACCAGCAGCGTAATAATGTAAACATTGCAAGATTTCTTGATTTTTTTTTTTGGAAAATAGACTTAGGCCACTTTGGTAATAAACGGTTCAAATGTCATAAATTCCAAGTAATTGTCGGCGATATTTCAAAATTCGGCGTGTTGTGGTGTCTTTGGCTTTTAGGATCTTTGCATTTTCGTCTCGATCATATTCATTATTACGGAGTTAGGAGCACCCTTGCCATGCGTATCATTCCAAGGCTTCCAGCAAAATAGTGAATAGAGGGACATGCCGAACTTCATTTCAAACCTTAATATTCTCTGATATGTATTAGTAAGTATTGTTAACGAAATGGAAATTAATTTTTTCATAAGTTATAATAAGTTGCAAGTCTTTCTGGGTGTTGCATGCGGATATACCACATAAACTTAATATATCCTTGTACACAAGTGATTTAGGGTATAATTATGCATTTATATGTGATATAACAATCCTATGGACAAGGTTATCATAATCAAGTTTTAAGTTATCTTTTAAGTCGATAAATTATTACAAAAGTTTACGTTGAGTTTTACTGCTTCGAATATCAAATGAAAAGCATTAAATTTCTTTTAATTTATTCTATGTTCAACACATTTTTTCTTCATCATAAATTAACTTTAACAACCCTAACAATATAGTCTTTGACATGCTTTTATAATTGATTACGAATATTTAAACTATGTACACATTATTACAACTCTTTCTCTCTCTCTCTCTCTCTCTCTCTCTCTCTCTCTCTCTCTCTCTGTTCGTGTACGCAGTAGAAATGAAGGATAAAGATAAAGAAAATTACATTCGCCTTAAGGCGAATTGTCATTACCCACCATCCTAAAATAAGAAAAAAGAACGAAAAATTGTTTTTTTTCAATGGGATCAGGACTGATATTACATCGGTTGGTTTGGTAGGTGATTCTAGGAAGTACGTGTACAGGTTGACATTAGAATGTCTTCTGTAGGCTATAAGCTACATATGATTATTTGTTATTGATACTTCAGAGCGTCATTGTAAATGTTCACAAGTTGCTAGGAGATTATCTTTGTAAGGAGATTATCTGTTCAAAATATGCGCTTGTAGGCTTTATGCGTAACCCTTAGTTAAGCATATAGATGGCAAGTTCTAGATGTTTATCTTAATTTTTGCCATCGTGATTGACAGCTAAAAGGTTTCAGCTTCTTACCCTAGTCGCTTTACTATCGTCGGATGTGCTGTGCTTAGGTATCGATATATGAAAGACTAATGTTCCAAAGAAACAAAACGGATAAGTCCACCAAACATGGTCTTTTACAACACGACTCGCTTTTATCAGCGTTCTCCCTCATTCGCCTGCATGCCACACGACACACAACCGCGACTTATCGCCCTTCGATCGAACTATCGCCCTTGGAGTAACCTACCAGCAGTGATCGTTCGTAAATGTATAAATTTTGTTCTTATTAAGAAATATTCAACATAAATGTATCAAGTCTAAGACCAATTTCTTCTTTGCTATTTATGCTCTCATAACCGTGGAAAGACTTTGCTATTTCGTTTCTAACGCTCAAAAATGCTTGTTCATCAGCCTGGTGAATACAAATGGCGGATATCTGGAATATATAGACTCTGCTCTTAACAGCCCGCTGATCCATCTGTCACCTACTACTACTAACACCAGCGCTGGCGCAATTTTGCGTATGCCTATTTCTATTAAAAGGGATCGCCTACCAATTATAATATTTCAAATTGGGGGAAAGAATATCCTAATATGCGTTAGAATAAATTGGAAATGAGTTGAAATTAAAATGTTAAAGATTGAGTGACGTTAGCTGACATATAAGTGTACCGATCATAACCATTTTCGGACCGAACAGACATGCAGTTCTAAAGACTATGTGGGCAGCTGGTCTCAGTCTCAGTTTCTAATCTAATGTGGGCGCATATATGGGCAGATCTCGACCATTTTTTAATCTTGGTTGCTTCATCGATCACGCAACCTATGTACCACATTTCAGCTTCCTACCTTTATGGTTGCGGTTATGGCAAACTGAACATAGACATTCAAAAGCCTTTTCATGCAAAAAAAAGCCAACACAAAATTTTAGAACATAACGGGTCTTGTAAGCAATTTTTTGAAGAACGAAAATTAGTAAAGACACCGAATGACTTGCTTGGTAGATCTAGAATTAAAAAGTTCAGTGCATTTATAAAAAAAGTCTAATTTCATAAGAGATATGAATGCCTTTACCAAAGCTGAAAGAATCAAACATTACTATATCCTCCATAATCTACAATTGCTATTAAATGCAAGCGGATAATGCGCTTGATTTTGTTATAACCAAACGGTGAATGAGTCGAATAACATGATCTAAGTCGACTGATTAAGCCATGTAAAATTTATTGAAAATGTCAGGTATCTAAGATTCGTTTAAATGCGAACATGACATTCTTGCTTTCTGTTGTCTTTTGCTTTTTCCACAATGTTTTGCTTAATGTAAACAAAATGTGATTATAAAATGCATGCAAGCAACGTATACATACCAGAATTTATATGCATAAACATGAACTTATAACAATCGCATGTAGCGAACAACAAGTGGTAATATTTAATATGTACATATATGCATATATATATATATACATACACATATGTAAGGCGTAAATAGTGAGAATATCATATGGTCAACTTGGTTTAATAAACCTTTCATTTCAAACCTTTTTTTTAAAATATATATGATAAAAATTTTAAGCAATTTTATCTAATTTGTCGTAAATTAATTTTAATTCAAAGTTTCTTTTACCTAGAATGTGTGTGCCGCAGGGATCAAATACATGTTTTATTAAAAATGAAATTTGTTTTTTTTTTTTTTTCCTTGCAAAGTTCGTGTGCCCTGCACATCTATGGCCAAAGAAAATATGCAACAAAAGCAAAAGGATAGAAAAACAAAATGCATATCGACCATTGGAGTAACTAACTGTTCTTGGCAAACGCATTTATATTGTACGCAAAGATGTGCAAACTTATTGATCGCTTCAGTCGAACATTAAACGCTAACTAGATTTATACAATAGATCGAGCGGCAGTTCGCGTGACAGAAAACTCAATTAAAGCAAATTAACCTACATAGTTTAGTTTGAAAATAACCCACTTACACGTATGTATATATAATATGGCGATTCCTTGAAGGAACGTGCTCTTTACGTGTAACATTGTGACAGTGAGTAAGGAGAAAGAAAGAGAGGGAACAGCCTCAACCAGAGAAGTGTGCGTCCAATTGGTAGGTGCTATGAGTTTACAAGACAGAGCTCTCACTTTAGCTGCGACCCACAAGCCAAGTATGATCGACTGCACTGAGAATTAGACCCGGACAAGCCGACTTGATAGTCGCGTTTCTTATCTACTTGGCTGCATG
>NW_023998416.1:11376014-11426753 GCF_014805625.2 Glossina fuscipes
ACTGAGAATTTGACCCGGACAAGCCGACTTGATAGTCGCGTTTCTTATCTACTTGGCTATATGATTGTAAAATATTTTATAATACATCTCAACTGAACAATTACAAAATATTATATTTATTTTCCCTTTGATTCACCTACGAAGTAGCCAAAGGTGTATTAAAGCGTTATAAAGGATACTTAAATTTAGTCTTTTTTTTTTTTTTTTTAATATATACGTCCAGTGGCATTTATGAGTTGACATAAACATTTGATATATGCTGACAGGTATTACTTTCAATGAAATGAGAAACTTAAAATCATTGCCCGTAGCGCAGTTTTAAAACACAAAAGCATTGTTTTCCGTGGAAAAATGCTTTTAGAAGGAAAAAGATAATGAATTTATTATTCCAATGAAAAACTGTTAGGGTAATATTAGATGTTTTCTGATATGCTAATTAATTATATTATTTTTTTCCTCTTATGCATATAATCGAATTGTATCTGCAAATTAAAAAATTGAGTTATAAAACCATATCACTTGTCTATTAGAAAATAAGTCTTGAGTAATAAGAAGAAAAATTGTTTATTTTGGCAAAGGAATGCATTTTAAAGTTTACTTTACTATGTACGCGCTCCAATATATAAGTGGATCGCACATATGTTCAAGTGTATGCGAGTCTGTGTATAATGTTTACGTTTTCATAAAGCAGGTCAAAAGTACGATTTTTTTAAGTTTGCAATAAAAACAGCACGCAAGAATTATGTTTATCTTAAACAAAAAAGAAAAAAAAAAAAAAAAGAAAGAGAAAACCACTTTTTTGTTTTCACTAAATCTAAAAGAGACCGTGAAAAAATACATAAAAAGCTTGTAAAATTGAAATTTATTTTAATTATTCCATAATAGTTTAAAAACCGCGAATTATATAAGAATTATGATATCATTTATGTTATGTTAAAAAAGTACGAAAATCCTTTAAGCGTAAAGAAAATGAATTCCAAATATACGTCAAAGGCTTTTTATCACTCGCGGTTGTACCCAATCATCGATCAAGTCTACTTTCGTTTTGCATATATGTACAAAATTTTAGATTTCGAATTTACAAATTTTTCTAACTAATGCCCGCAAGCAATCCACCTACACTCGTTCTTGACCTACGACCATTAATTTGTTCTACAATCCACCAATAAATAAATTATTTAGAAGAACCCTATGGCCAACCCTTCTCGGTCTCCACTTTGAAAAGCTTTCGCTTATTATGGCCATGTCAGCCAGCTGGCCAATACCGATAATAATTAGGTAGCATTTATTAAAGGTTTAAATTGGTTTTAATTTTTGTTATTATTAACGCGATAAAAGCTATGAAATTCGAAATAAAATTTACTGAAGAGTTTTAATCTCTAATATTAAGAGCTTCAGCAGTAAGCAGTTAGAGAGGCCAGCTTGAATAAGTTTAGCCAAATCGATTTAAGGCCCATCATTTAATCAAACATTCATGCGCTCGTTATCATAAATGTTATATGGCAATGATATCATATTATGAAATCTCTACACGTTACCATTCGTTTATCGATCATTTGTAAAATCGCAGAAATAAAGACAGATATCTGGAACATTATACATTTCACATCAATCGTAAACACATTGAAAATGAAGAATGCAATCTAAACGAAATTCCAAATTAGAGTTAATATTTTTTAGAATATATTTATAAATAGTTTAGAAAATAAATAAATGAATAAATAAATGAAATCACAGAACATGTCATATCAAAAGATGAAAGATGATTTTTAGCTAGGGAGCGGACATCAAAACACGCAAAATCAAGCTAACCGTCAATCTCAGTAAAACATCTGATTTTGATTTGCTAATTCGCAGAAGAAGAAGAAGAAGAAGGAGAATTTATAAGAATTCATAAGAAAATAATATTTGGCAAAAGAACGAAGGAAATTTGAAAGTATAGTTATAAGGAAATCTGTACAATCTTCGAACATAAAATTTTCATATAATTCCTTGAGGCAATCTATCTATACTCCAGGTTTCTTTTCAATATTTTATGAATGCGAATTAGTTTGAAGATTTCCCATGACGTCGCCAAGAACATAGATATGTTTTGATCCTACAAAATATTTCTTTTTAAATATAGTAAACGAAATAAAAAAACCGTAGGAAAAAGCTTAAAAATCTCGAGAGAAATTTCACGTAAGAATAAATGCATTTTACTTTAACTCATTTCATATTATTTCATGCTATTGTATTGCCAGCAGTCCTGATATTTTTAATATAACACTTCCGATTCGCAAATTTGACGATACACAAAAAGAAAAACTTTCTTTGGAAAAATGCAGAATACAGTACGCGTAAGTTTCCTTCAAACAAAGTTGAATAGTAAAAATACACGAGAAAAAGTCCTTAACAAATAGTATAAATAATCGTAAATATAAATAAGCTTCAATCAATAGAAAATCATTGTTACGATTTAGGTTTGAAATTCAGAAAAGCACCTAAAATACTTGCCTTGTGGTTTGTTAAGTTTCGAATACGCAAGTAATTCCATTCCATAATAGTGTATAACTTATTTATAATGGATCTGGAAATGAAACAAACTAGCGTAATAGCACATAACAGCATTTATTTGGTTTGATACAAAATAAGTCAAGTTAGACAATGAAAGAAACTTTCATGACATTCGTTGGTGTTATAATTCGTTTAATAAGCGATACTAGAAGAACATTTATGAAATATAATAAGAAATTGCCTTTTGCATATTACTTCGAAAACTGTTACATATGTTACTATTTTCTAAGAACTTGGGAAAAACAATTTCTACATACTTTCATTTACTATAGAATAGAAACTTTTTGATTTATATGCTTTTACTCTCATGAGTTATTTTATATAAGTTAAACTTTTGCTTGAGAGAACGAGAGATGTATGTAATTCTATAAAATAAATTTCATTTATATTAGATGAGTTTTTGCTTGAGCTTTTTGGAATTGTTATTGGATCTAATTTAAGTTTTAGTTTCTTAATATTTCAAATGGAAGCGAATGTAAATAATAGGGAATATCTGAATCCTTCACGTTAAATAAATAGTAATTAAATCGTCTAATCAAATAGTAATTAAATCGTTGTCTTCAACAATCTTCCATGGCCTCATAACATATGTTAGTTATAGTTTTCTTTATTTACATGTTTGTAATGTCTGCAAATACTTTTCAGAAATCCTTCATTCAAGAATCACAATTCATTCGAAAGCAAATGCAATTTTGTTGATACTTTTTTGATAATTTAGTAGTCATGGCTCTCAAATTTCGCCTTAACTCATATAAAGAAATCAAATCAAAACATTGTAAGTCACTGGTGTTTTAAGATATTCGCAGAAGTTGTACACAGAAGGGAGGAAGGAAGAAAGTAATTAATAAGTTGGAAAAGAATAATTTTTTTAATTGTATCAAATCTAGAGAAAAAAGGAGGACACTCCTAAAATGTTTAATTATTAAAATTGCTTTAAATTATTTCAAAACAATTAAAATAATCTAAATTAGAAGACAACATCTCCACCGATTGGACTCAAAAGTACTCTTAAAAAGGAAACAAGCAACAAAGTTCCTTTCGCTACGCTTGAAAAGACCTATTAAAAAAAAGAAGAAAAAGAGCAATCGGCCACTGCTATTAGTTAGAAATCGTAGCACACATACATACATATAGCAATTAAAAACTAGCCGGTAAGGATTGGTAGTAAGCTCTAATTACGATATCGCTTATCCTAATGCATATACTAAGAATAGACGCATTTAAGTAGTATTTATGTAAATGTATAATTAAATGCGCATGAGGGGATATATAAAGAACTTGATTGCAAATTTGATGCTGATGGAGAATCGACACCATGCAGCTCTATTGTATTAGGGAAAAGTTGACAAACAGAGTACACACTCACTCATTGTGCAGCGGTATTTATTAAAATAAAACTAAAATTCATTAAAAATTTATTTAAAATGTTTTTTAAATTTAGAGGAAATTTCGGAAAATTCTATAAACGTTTTGCGTCATCATTGGCAATCATTATGTTTATATAATATTAAAAAAATATATATATATTTGTTGTCAATTTCGTAAGCAAATAAAGAAAGAAATCGACAGGTTGTCAAATGATTTACTTAAAGCAAAACAAAAGTAATAAATTTAATGATTTATCAAGTGAGAGAAAAACATATATATAAAAAAATGTATATAAAAATGATCAAAATCATTTCACACCAATTCTGTTTATCTGTTCAAATTTTTATAGATGCATGAATAGACGTGACTGAAATCCACATCGCTGAAGTGCAAATACGCACAATTAAGGCCATCCTATGCGGAAATTTGTTTTTGATAACTTTTTCTTGTTGATTCTCTCGTTAATCCTATGATATGCTTCTTTTAATGATAGCCGTTTCTCTTGTTACTGGTAGTGGTTTTAAATTAACTACGTGCACGTTGGTCATACGGAGATCGATTTATTGCCATCGTTCTATATATGCTCGCCATCATTACCCCAATGTTTTTTTCGCTTCTTGTACTTTTATATGTGTAGTTTAGCACAAAATCCTTATGCAAGTGGAGACGTTGCTTTTATCACTTGAAAATATTAAAAATCGCTACGAAACCACGTATTGATGCTAGTGGACACAAATTTACTGTTGTGGAACGCGAAGTTGGCTAATTTAAACTTGAACAAAGGCTAAACATTGGTTGTACGTGTCTGCGTATTAACTTAGATAAAATTGATAGCGTCAAGGTTAAAGCATCAAAAGAATATAGAAGCGTTTCAATTGAAAAGTCTAAAATGGTGTAATGCACAATAAATAATTTCAATTAGTCCTTACTACATGGCTATAAGTTGCATGAAAGAAATCATTACAAAAATTTCAATCTCCCCAACTAGACAATGATAGATAAATCATTTTATATCACATTTCCACGTATGACACAAAAACTAATTTAATATAATCGCCAGTGATAGATAGATATTGCACAGAAAGATTTCTCTCATCAGACTAATAAAAAGTAAAGTAAATAAATCATTTTATTTTATATGCCGTGTGATGATATAAAAATAATTTTAATTTCTTTTTGTATATTTTTAATCATTTTTTCAGCTCTTACTGTACGCTACCTAACTGGTCGATTTATTGGCGAATATCGTTCAAATACAGATTTATTATATAATAAAACGATAACATTGGAAACGGGTCTGACGGAAGTTGAAATTGTTGATGTCTATGCCGGAAATATTGATGATGATGATAATCATGAATTCCCAATGGAACAAGTAAGTTACACTCAATGTATTATTTATATGAAATGCAATTAAATCGTTATTAGCTAAAATGTTTTTAATAGTTAATGCTTTTGAACTATTGAAAAGTAATAAAAAAAAAAAAAAAAATGAAAATAGAAAAAAAAACAATAAAATATATAAAGCAATGCTTTAAGTGAAATATTTATATGTATGCATTTAATAGTATTTAAAGGCCTCCTTCTTTTCCTTGCTTTTAATATTTAACATTGAAAATATTTGTTTTTCAAAGAAAACTATTTGCAATATTTGCAAATTTTTAGTTCACTGAACCTTGATACTTGCAGTTACTTGTCAGACAAACTATTTGAATGAAGTGAATTTCAAATTTTACACATTTCATTAAAATAACAATTTTCACTTTTCAAAATATAATGTAAAGAAAAAAGCAAAAAAAAAAAAAAAAAAAAAAATTAGATTTTTTGCATTTGCTATTATTTGCTTTACATTAATGATATGTTTATTATGATTGTTGGCCATTGTTAGTGCAAATAATTTCAAACATTTAATGTTAATTGAAAATTGGCACAATAAAATTCTCTTTTCATCATGTTAACCTAATTTAAAGATCTATTTTAAAAGTATATACAATATTTCATGCAATTTTTATAAATAATTTCCATCTATCTCTTTCACCATATTACAATCATCAGGTGCTTTGGGCTGATGCGTGTATGATAGTCTATAATATAACAGAGCGTAATACATTTGAATATGCTGCGAAATGTTTAGCCGAATTTAAAGCATTACAAAATGCACCAACCGCCTATTTAGTGGGAAACAAAGCTGATTTGGATCATTTGAGAGAGGTAAACCATAACAAAATATATTCAATTTCTTTTTTTTTGTTTGTTTATTTATCAACAATGTACACTGAAGTAAATTAGACTTGTGATTGAGCATTTATGGCCATATTCAGGCTTTGCGATCACTCATTAACCAAATTTTATTATTCCGGAAACCTGACCACAATAAATCTCTAAAATGACAATTTTATTATAAGCCAAGTTTGTTAGACTCCTAAAATCACGAAGAAAAAACATTGTAGGGACCACGTTAATTGACGTCATGATATGACAATTATGGATTTAATGCAATATTTGCTGTTTTATTAACAGTGTAGGGTATTTAATGATCGCCGTTGACCGACAATTTATATATTTGGAATTTTATGCACTCTGAGAAAGGGCCACAGGGAAATCTATATCTAATTTTCACTGAACCATTTGAAAAGCATTGAAAGTTCGACTTTAGAGTTTTTGAAAAAACTAATGAAAAACTAATACAAACTCTAACCCTGTAAATGATGAATTAACCATTGTATGGTGTGTATACAGAATGCTTAGTGAATATGCAACTATTTCAAAAATTTTACTAATCAATCAATAAATTTACTTGACATCAATTAGACAAATTTAATTTTACGGACTTCAACTTTTGCACTTCGCGTCGACCTGAAATGAGTTTCATTTGTTTGCCCATAAGAAAAATAAACGGCAAACATGCAAAACGAATCAGGCTCAGCATGTGCAGCTGATAAAAAGCTTTATATATTTCACAGTCTGTTTAATGGCTACCTAAAGTAAGTGTTAGTGTTAGTGTTAATGTTAGCATAGCCTCTCCATGTCGCCCGAATTTTTGTAAAAAATAAATTTTTGGCTTATATTGCATCTTACATGTTGTCATAGAATTTTTTAAGATTTATTGCAAACATTTAGGAACACTTGTTTTCTTGGACATTTAAATGAATTTTTTTCCCGAGTATTTTATAATTAAAAAAATTTTAAGAGATTTTAATTAATGTTGAAAACTTAGATTTTACGAAAAATTATTATGAAAAAATAAAGGTTTTTTCCTTTTTATTTTTTTTTTTTTTTTTTTTTTTTTTTTTATTACGAATTTCCTCCTTGAGATGTGGCGCGTGCTTTCATATATTTAATCGAAACACAAAAGCAGACAGTATTGCGAAACCAATGAGTAGCAAAGAAAGAAAAGTATGATTATGATGATGACGATGATGATGATGATGATGATGATGTGTTAAACATTGAAACGTGTCTAATTGAAAACATCAGTTGCGTTAGAATTTAATTGTATATTCCAAAAAACGAAAAGAAAATATGTCGTGAGTAACACACGCACTTTCGTTTCTCGTATAATTTTCACTTTTTTTTTTTTTTTTTAAATCTAAAATTTACAGAAAATTCTATATATATTTCTGCAATTGTTAGAAACGTGTTGGTCAATAACATATTCGTGATCATATTAAATTCGTATATAATAGCGTATTGTAGATGAAACAATTTTATAAACGTTTTCAACTAAAATCCAATGGTGTGCGAAAAAAATGAACCATCATTGACCTAAATGCTGTTTTACGCTCATTTATTAATTGCTTTGTCTGCCGAAAATTTGTCATAAGAGTCTATTGTCTTAAAGTATTATAAATTAGATTAAATAAATATAAAATCTTGACCCACATGCCTTCCCTCTCTATCTCTATCATGGCAAAAAATTTATTATTTGAACTCTTCACTCGAATGTTATAAAATTTTTGTAGACGCATTTAAATCTTTATCGAATAGCTTTTTACTTACTATACAATATATACATATTTTCGCCTAATGATTTATGATTCTAAGCTTTTTCTCTTATAATCTTATGCTCGAACGTTTATTTGAAAAGAATTAAGAAGCGAAGGCATTAACGCGCATTTACGATTGCAATTCGCCTTGAAAAAAATCTCATTTTCATTAAAGTAGATAAGTTAAACAGATTAAATAGTTATCTAAGCATTTTAAAATTTTTTTGCAAAAGTATACTTGAAATATTACAATGAAGATTGCTTTCCCCGAGTACACGCCACGTTCGGCCATTTAAATGACAATTACTTCTACAAAATTTATGCCATCGATGCAAAATCATTGTGGACTGCGACTGATACAATAAAATTCAAATTGTGTGATGTAAGCCTTCCTCCGCTTTGGTTGGAATGAATAGCAATACGGAAGGATATTGGGCATGCCACCCAAACAGGCCAACACGGCCCTTATTATAGACAGCAGCATGCCTGCACCTGTTATCTCGAACATTGCGAGCTGAATTGAATGCTGCTCAGTAAATGAACTCCATTTCAGTCGTTTTGTGTCTCTGTCTTAATGAAAAAGCGGACTGCTAAGCCAAACACACTATCGCCAATGATGATCCTCTTCCATCCTCTTATACTTGACACTTGATGGATCTTTAAGAACTCACTGCTAGAGGAATGCGATCAACAATGGGAGCCAAAATGCTGTCAGATCGAAAAACGAACGAAACCGAGTATCTCAGAGAGAGAGAGAGAGAGAGAGAAGTTATTCAAGCCATGGGAAATCAAAATTTGGAATAGTCTACTAACTGGGCATAAATATGACTTTTATGACTGTTGCACAACTGAGGAGACCGTCCTCAAATTCAAGAAATTTGATAGTATCAGAAATAGTTAGTATTTTAAATTATTCTCATCTTTTCCAAAACTTAAAATCCGTCTTTTTTAGGAAGGCAAGAAATAATACCCAAAGAGCTCACTACCTTCATCAAAACTACGAGTATGGTTTTTTAAGCCATCGTTTATGTTATAAAATTTCTGTTATCTTGATATATTTTCGATCTCCGTGTTTGCTTTGAATTCAACATATGCGTGGCAGAATATCTGCAAGCAACATTGGCCAACGTGGCCACATCTCTTGAAAAAAAAAAAAAAAAACCATATTCACGCTTGTAAAGCATCGTTTAGACTTTTCGGTTTACTTCACTTTCTAAGTTCTAATCAATTCAACCCCACATAACAGCAACTGTATCGATAGGAAAGCAAACATTAATAACTAAAAATATCTCAAAATGTACCTTCGCGCTAGTGTATGCACACGTGATTTGATAGTAACAAGAAACCAACACTAGCAAGGCACTAGCTAACCAAAATAATCTCTTTCTTATTTCTTTTATTACAAATCTCGACATTATATACAAAGGAATGACCTGAAACTTTTCAATATTTTGCAAATAAACTGAATAAAACATTTTTACGCACATACTTTAAAGAACAATTAAAGCATTGCATGCATGAAAGCGTTATATAAATACATAGAAAACATGTGAAAGAATTATGTATGTACGCATGTGATAGAAGATGAATAATGAAGTTAAGCTGGAAGAAATAATTGTAAAAGTAAACAGCAGGGCGGGCGTGTGCTTACACATGCATACGAGAACACTCAATGGCAAGGACAAGGGCATGATGTTGTTTTGTGAATAGAAAAATAGATACGACATTAAAACGGAAATATGTTAGACTGTAATTGAATTTGCATTGTCATAGCTCGCGTCTCAATAGGAAATAAAAGGAAGGACAAAATCAGTAGCTTTATGATATATGTATAGCTGGCAGTCAGCGTGAAGTTGTGCTTAAAGTTAACACGATTTGTCTGAATTTTTACAGTCGCGTGAATTGCTATAGAGGGCTGAAATTTGGCAAATAGGCTCATAACTGAATATTAGGGACAACAAGCAAAAACATTATACCTATCCATGCCCTGGCATGTAATAACCCTATAGTGCTTCGCTTAATACGGTCATTGATAGAACAATTTTTCGTTATATAGAAATTAGTTTAAAAAGGAGATCCGAACCGAACCATTTTCTTTGAGTCAATGCACCTTGATGTACTAAATTTCATCAAAATACGTCCAAATTCATCTTGTAGTTTGAACTTAAATATATATGAGCAGACATCAGACAGACAAGCTTGTATGTGTAATAAAAGGCGCGTCTGTCTCAATTCCTTCCCCCTGTTGCATACATCCACATAAACTTAACATACCCTGTCTATCTATTCTACTGATAAAAATGCTTTACGTTTTTAGACTCCACTCTAATTATGATAAAATTAGGTTCTGTTCAGAGCTAATCGATTCAAATCATTTTCTGAATTGATTTTAAAACATATTTGTCCGTCTGTCCGTTATTTTGGAGATATTTGGGTGAAATGTGATATGCTACCGTAGCTCGGCCTAAAGACGCATTCTACTGGAATTGTATTGGATCGAAAAATTTCTGTGCAAACTCCGGCCTATGTTGAACTGAACGCTACCAGATAAAATTTGTAAATTTGTAGTATTTACATAGTCACTTTTTAACATTGATCAGTGAATGTTTGCTCAAAGTAATGATTTGTTGCATAAAAATAAATCAGGACCACATAGGTTCATTGTTTGGATCCCTTTGCATGAGAGAACTCTCATAAAAGTTAAGCATGCACAAAGGCTTACTTTTAGTATTTTATGACGAAAATAGATAACAAGTCAAGATGAGAGTCAAGTTACTTTTCTTTGTTCGCCTCATCCCTGATCCCTTACCCCTATTACTATCTACTCTCTGATATTGGATTTAAAGTTTTTGAAGTGATAGATAAACAAAATTGAAACGTTTTTTTTTTTTTAATGAATTGAACATGACCTTTGTCCCTACCTTAACTACATGCCACAAAGTCACATGTCATTAATTTGAAATTTACATTATATCTGCCAAAATTTATTTATTAATAGATACGCTCCCAGGCAAATACAATTTCATTTTCAATTTGAATTTTTTTTGCCTCTTTCAGGTTAACGAGAAGGAAGGCGCTGCGTTGGCGGCCGCCCATTCAATTGGTTTCTGCGAAGTTTCGGTAGCTGAATACACGCCGACCTTATATAAAGCCTTTGAGAAGTTAATCGTTGACTCACGTGCTCGTCCACAAAAGCAAATACGTAAATTTTCTGTTAGCAAAATGTTAGGAACATTAATTGGGAACACCAGCTATAACCAGCAGAAGACAATAGCCATCAATCATGGCACTGTAGTACCCTGTCACAAGGGTGAATTGCATAAGTCGCGTGTTTTAAAGAGACGCCAAGGTTTTACAGCAACTACTAGCCTATGACAGTCAGCTGCCAATACGGATTACTAAGCACATTTTAAATAAAAGGACAACAACAAACTCCTTTTCTTTTTTTTTTTTTTAAAGGAATTTTAGGGAATTGAATATATAAAAGAAGAAAAAAAGTAAACACAGAGACCACCTATGCTCTACAAATTTATATACAACTATATATATCAATTAGTTTTGCGTCTAGTCAGCGTAAGCCTCATTCTTAGATGAATTGTAACCATAGAGTATATTATTTATAAAGCACTCATATCGTAGCGTTATTGATAGTTTGCAGGTTTTAAGGTAATTTTTTAAGAAAATTGTATTCGTTGGAAAATAATTTCTATTAAATCCGTTTGCGGGAGAGAACGACGAAGTGAACGGCATTGAAAAATGTTTCTTTACAAAATATTTTACTGAAAAGTGAAAGCCGGGTTAATAATACGGTTGATTGCAGAAAAGTAGTCAGTAACTTTATTTAATATCAAGATAAGAAATTTCAAAAATTTATTTATTTTTTTAAATTTATGGAAACACGCTCAACTTGTATTTATCAATTAAATAGATTCGTATAGTATAAGCATATCTTGTACTTCGCTGTAGAGCATAATAATTGTTACGAGAAAAAAAATGAAGGAACTGCAAGTTCATGCAAGCTATTCACCAAAAAAGGCGAGTGACTATCTATATATGGAAAAGTTTGTGCGTGCAATTTGAGCCAAAATGTCTTCGATTTTTCGGAGACTGTCACAAAAGATGTTAAGCATCCATATGCTGCGTTAATTAATAGTGTAAAAATTTTATTGAAAAAGAAGAAAATTTACAAACAAAATTTAAATGAAAATTTTTGCAACTTTTTTGTACATTTACTGTAACCGTCCATCACATATAAAACTTTTAATAGAAAACTAAAAACAAAAGCATTCCTTCTAGATGAATGAAAAAACCGCACAAATGAAAAAAAAAAAATTTTTACTCGTCTCAGCGAGAAAATTGAAAATAACCGCTGCCATAGAAAAAAGGTTTCTTATTGCCATTAAGCTGATCATCATCATCAGCTGGATCATCAGCTTTCGTTTTGCACTTTTTTCAAACAATATTTGAATAATAATTCAGTTCGATATCGGCGAGCGCTTTGCTTCCACTAAGCAAGTGAATCTGTAATGGGAACTTGATCTGTGTCAATCAGCCGCGCTCAGCGTTACCTTGATACCGTTTTGACGATTTCAATAATAGGAAAAAGAAAGACTAGATTATCCCAAGCTTTCCAGGCGTACTCGATTTGTTTTGAAGATGGCATCTTAATCATAAATTGGTTCAGTGTACTCGCTATTGTCAGAACTATTTTCAAACTTGGCTCTTGTAACAAGTAGATCAAGTTATAGCTTTCTGTTTTACATTCTGCCGAAAAGAGGTGGACATAGAGACAGACACTTCAAAACATTAAAAACAAAATCACAAAATTCTATATCCTTTGGCTTCGATGGTGGATAGTAAGATTATTTTCAATCTAAATAACTAAACGTTTCTATGTGTTTCACTTTCCTAATCCTTTCGATCTAAATGTTAACCGTTTAAAATAAAATTACAAAATATATTATCATCTTTTTAAATCACTTACGTTCTTCAACCTCAGCAAAGACGGTTCGAATTTTACATATGAAATTCAAAAACTGAAAAACAAAAGAAGAAAAAATGTTTTTGTAAAAAAATGGACAAAAAAATTAAAGAAAATGAATACAAAATATAAAGAACTGTGATATAAAAGTTTTAATGTGTAAACTTAAATATTAAATACAAAAAAAAAGCAAAAAACAAAAAAAAAAAAAGAAAAATTATTAAAAAAAATGTAAATAAAAACTAACTCGATGAAAAAAAAAAAGTTAATTTCAAAAGAATCAACTTTAACTCGACTAATTTCCATAGAAAATGTATATAAAAATTGTAATAATTGTTTAGCTATAATTGTTATTAATTTTTATTTTGTTTATTTTTTTTTTTTTTGTTTTATATATTTTTTATTTCTTCATTTTGAGAAAAAAATATATTAAAACTCACGACTGGATTAAACATTTAAGTATTTGACGAAACCAAACAAGAAAAAAAAAAAAATATTTAAATTTGTTTAAATCCAAAAATCTAATCTTCAGTCAACTCTGAAGCACATCAAATGTAAATGTTTGAATATCAAGTTCAGAATACTACGAACTTGATTAAAAATATATTCATACGACTGAAGATTAAAAATATATCATCTAACGAGATACAAGTGGAAATGCAAAATTTTTCACATTAAATTCACGGAAAAAATCGGTAGCTTAATTTTCTAAATAAGAATTGAAATGGAAAACGTTTTTAAAGTCTGCCCGATTTGCCTGTGAACACACAATTTAATTGGGCAAAGTTTCAAAGCATTTACTTATATTAAAATTACTAATAAATTTAAAATTAATTAATTTAAATTTGTTTTTTTCATAAAATATTAAATTTTAGTGTAAATTTTCTGTATATGTTTCCACTGTATTATCCTTATGCAAGGACTTTAATTTCTATTAAGTAAAATTTCTAAAAGAAATTTTATTTTAATAAATATAAAATAAAAAATGAAAAAACACTGCTCGTTTTACTTGCTTGAGAGTATTTAAGATTCGTTAAATCGGAGCTATATAATATATACATATGTATACACACATATATGTATATACATATACATGTAGAGTAATCCTTACCAGAAAGCCCGATTTTCGTAAATGAGACGATGGAAAAGGCCTTTTAATCTCATTTGATAGTGTGGGCGTGGCTGAGAATGGCTTGACAGTAATTTTGCTATTCCATGTGCGTTATTAGAGAAAATTATAATTCAGAATTCATTCAAAAGATCTGCCGCGAAATGATAAGCATAGCAATTAATCCATGTCTCTACATGCCTGCATATCAGTGAAATGTTCAAAGCCATTAAAGTCGTATCGGAAATTTACATTTTAGCCAAAATTCGCAAATCAAGTTCGTTCGGCTCACAGTAATTAAAATTTTCAAATGATACATGGACACGAAATTTTCTCACAAACATTAAAAGAAAAAAAAAATGTACGGAAATTTGTTGTATAAAGCTTTTGTGTATAAAACTTCTACATATTCGCGAATTCGTTTGCATCATTTTTGGTACGAGGGGGATCTACCCATTTTATCATAATGTTTGCAATACCCCACAGTACAAAGTACATATATATATTCTAGATCTATCTAAAATTCTGACTCGATTGCATCCTGTTGGTCCGTCTGCGTGGGTGTTTGCATGGTTTGTGGTGCTGTCACTCTCTTGGTCGTAAAAATGAGGACAAGATCAATTTCATATTTGATGGAAATATTGGAAATGCAAGCAAGCAAGTTAGTATTGAAAGTGTGCCAAATGGACACACGCCCGAAACAATGCATCGAATGAATGCAACTCCGTTTCTCTAAGCACAAATTTGTGGGTTTTAGCTCATTACGCACCATTTTTAAAAGATAGGATAATGAAATTTTCCATTTTCACTTTGAAGAAATCTCGACTGTATGAGTGCAAAATTGAAAAAAAATCGGCCCTTCCAATACCAAGTTATAAGCGATTAAATTTTCTTAATTTTTCAACTTTTATAGGCTTAATACTTATTAATCAGAATGCCTGTATGCCTAAGTGACCGAGTTGGCAAGAGTCCCGACTAGCAACCCAATGGCCGTGGGTTCAAATCTCAAGTGCGGTAGAGTTTATAATAAAGCCGAAAGCCTTAGACGCTAGTGCTTTAAGACTTTAGTCTTAGAATTTATTCTCTGGCTAAATTTACAATAATAATAATAGTAACAATAATCAGAATGTGTAAAATTATTGCGTATACTCGTTAACTCTAAAGTGAATATGATAGATGCTGCGCCATGATGGATGAGCTTTTTCTTAACGCTATATCATCGATATAGGTAACAAAGAAAATAACATGGAGAGTAGCAACGGGTCAGCTACGTGTGCTAATTCCAAATTATATACCGCGGACCTCACGAGGTATTGGATCAATTTTTTTGTTATAGTACGGCCGATATAGGTATAAAACTAAAGGAACTTCGAGAATAGAATGCAATCAGCTAAGTGTGTTAATTCTAAATTAATTAAGATGGACGTCCCGACGTGGTGAATTAATTTTTCTTAACAATATATTATAGTTATATAAAAGATAAATATTATCGCATTCACTTTTTGAACACTAAATATTTTCATGGTGATGGGTAAATGACAGCCGAATTGAATTTTCTAACTAAGATTTAAGGCTTAAAGCGTTAGCTTCTAAGGCCTTCGGCTTTTTGAAAAACTCTACCACACTTTAAATGAGTAATGGTTTACATCTGTTTAAGAAAACAGTAACTAAACATTCCTTTTTGATGACATTACGTACATATCAAACTCAATATTCGCTTGAAGAGTAATAGAGAGATAATTTCTCTCGTTGGTAGTTTTCTTATTGTAAAGCGAGTCGTAAGAAACTACTAGATGCCCGAATGAATTGGTTAAGTAATGAAAACTACTCTCGATAATTGAAAAATAAATATATATATATATACATATACATATAGCATCCGAGTACTATCATTATTGTACCCACTACTGTAAGATGGACATATACTCGTTTTGTTAAACTTGATAATATGAGTAACACCCAAAAGGAAGCTTCGGAGACCCTAAGAATTATAAAAATTCTTGATCTGCGTGAAAATCTAAGCCATAATTCAGCCATGTCTGTCCGTCTCGTTGGTGTTTGTTGTTAGCACTCTCTTGGTCGCAAAAATCACTTGAAATTTGTTAGAAACATTGGAAGTTTTTGTACGCAGGGATGTATTGAAAAAAGAAGGTGGCAATGGAGCATAAAGTGAACGCAACTTCACTTTTTTTAAAAACAATTTTTTTGAGTTTTTACTGCTTACTTAGAAATTATAAAAGTTAAAAGGCTGAAAGTTCCCGCACTTACTTTGCGAAGCACTCCACTCTCCACGTGGAAAATTGCCCACACAAAGTTACAAGCGATTAAAATTTATTTTTTCCCCTGTTTTGAAGTGTTATGCTTATTTGTCATACCGCAAACAAGTCAGAATCTTTGGAATTATTTTTTTTACATATATTATCTGCCCAAAAGTGGGTTAATTCTATAATGAATACGGCAGACACCGCGATTATTTTTCTCTTGCTAATACCAGCGATATGAATATCAAATAAATAAAAGAACTTGAAGAGTAAAATGCGAAAAGCATAGTGGTGGGTATGCGAGATTCGGCCTCCGCCGAATATAACTTTCTAAATTGTTTTTTTTTTTTCTTTTACTTTTTTAACTTAAGAAATAGTGAAAATTAAAATTAACTAATGTGACGCATCTGAAAATCCTACAAAGACGCCGAAAGTACCCAAAACTTTATAGCAAATGTGGTAAATCATTCTCGAAGAAAGCATATTGATACTAAGCATGATTTCTTATGGGAAAGCTTGGGGGAAGGGAACATTATTCCTAACCCAAGACATAGCAGCAAATGTTTCAACGAAAAATCTTGCTGTTGGAAAATATTCAAAATCTATTAAATGAAACAAAGTGTAAATTATAAAATAATGCTGGACAATACGAAATAAATACATTTTCTCTCAAAGAGTTCGTCGCATTCGATGTACATAAAATACTTTTTAGTCGTCAAAAAAATCCCCACCTACACCAACTAAAATTTCTTTGAAATGATTTGACCTCTGAATTGCTCTTTCTGTTTTGTTTTGTTTTTTTTTTTTTTGTACTTCTTTTAATGTTGAAGCCAACACTTAACCGTTACAAGAGGGACGCAATACTATCATGGATAGTCGCAGGCATTTCACGCAATTAATTTTTAATACGTCATTAAGTTGTGTGGTAAACAAAAAAAAAAAAAAACAAAAAAAAAACAAGAATATTTAAATTTATATATAAGTTTTATTTCACAAATATAAACTTATGATTGCTTTATTTCAATTGTATTCAACACACTTGCATACATACTTACATAAATAGCCAGCATTACAAAAATATTTTTGCATACATTATCGTCGTTTTATTTGTTTAGCACAAAAGCACGTACGCACGCCTCTGCTCATATCTAATATTTATGTAGGTGCGTAAAAAACCAAACGGCAACATGCAAAAGCATAAACTGTAACCTGTAATGGCAATCCAATCATAACCCAAAATGTATAGTAAAATGAATGGATCCACAATGTTTTCAACCGTTTTACACTCGCTTTAAAGTCTGCATAAATTGCAATTACGCTGAGCTGCGCGCTATTGCTCTTTCGCCCACATCTCGTACAATTCATTGTTTTATTAACACATTTCTGTAGGCTAATTGTCTGCGAGTCGTCTGAACGTACACCATTGTCCTATCCTTAAACATTAATTCACATAAAATGTGTATTAAGCACGTTCTCTATACGAAACTATTGAACTCTTATATAAAACGCTTATACTCTATAGGTGAGGATAGGTGAGGATTTAAGAAGCATTCAATTATTGTCAAGGGGTCCTGAACAGTAGTTACGTATGGATTTACTATCAGTTGAATTATAGAAAATATTTGTGGAAAAGTGAATTTTTCAAAACTCTCTCTCTCTCTTCGGCAAAAGACTGAAATAATAAGAACAGAACAGAACCTTCAATTAAACTTTAGCGCGGTTTAGTAACTCCAATACATTCCAGTAAGTTGTTTTTTATTTTTTTTTTCAGTATCACCTTCGATTTTTTTTAGTTTTTTCAGGATCACCTCCCGGTTTTTTTTTTAGGAACAACACATGGGTACTTATATCGCAGGAGTATTACAAGAAATCCTAAAAAAGTAATTAATAATCCTTCCGGCAAGAGAAGCAGCATTGATAGTAAAGCAAAATCGAAAAAGTAGACAATACGTATAGATGTTATTAATAAAATTATTTGAATAAAAAGGAAATATATTTAAATTGTAAATGAATCGATCGCATATTAAAAATAAATATAAAGAGAGTTTGTAGTGGACTCACCGACATAAAGATTTAAACTCTGAAATGTTTATTTTTCATTGTCTATCAATTATAAAAAAATTTTTTATCTCTTATTACTTAAACAATTATTATTATTTTTAAATTACCCAAATTAATAGATTTAGATAGGTATTTGCGTATTAAAAAAATTATAATTAAAAGCTTTTATTCAAATTCGGGATTTGCAATCGAGAGAGCAATTTCGTCTATATAATGTTTAATAGATACAAAAGTTATTGATAGAAGTGTACAACCACATATCGTCAAATTACATATATAGTTTTAAAGAATAACTTTTTATATTTGCAATATTCTTGTAATATAATCTAAAACTTTTTTATTCTTTAGTATACCCATGTGATTGACTCCCGAAAACACTACATTGGTAATGTTGGCTGCTTGATATCCCGACCAGTATTTGCAGGCACGTAAAGAGCGGCGATTAACTGTCCCATCTCCAAGCCCCATTACCAACGTTGGGGTCTCATCTGTAATATCATCTTTCTCATAAACCAATCTATAAATTAAACAATAATCAATAATTAAATTAATTGCGTATTCAATATGCTTTACTGTTCCACAGTTGGTACGCGATCACCATATAAGCAGTGCAATTCAACGTCGGGCGGGTTAAAGTTTAATACATAGCGCATAGTATTTTTACGCATTTCCCAGCCATTACGAAAGCCTAAATCATTAAAGAATTGCTCCAATTGCCCCATTGTGTAGCTACGTTTAGGGGTCTTTACAAGCACTTCATCACCACCCCAGAAAAGCGGTGAAGGTAGTAACCAAGCAGTTGAAGGATTTGATATTTGTTCTTCTTTCAATATTTTACCACTCAACAAAAACGAATCCAAATCATCGCCCATGGCATAAACTTTTAACGCTTTAATACTGCCAGCCCATGCACCAGCTAAGCTTATTACACGAGCGATATATTTCGCTTTCCACTCTGAAGTTTGCTGCTGCAAAAACACCAAAATCATCGGGCTACCCATGCTATGAGCAATGAACGTAATCGGAATTTGATTGTTGGCCTCATAAGTAGCTTCTACCAATTCTTTTAAGTCTATAAAATATTGCCGATTCTCGTCTAAACAAATAGAAGCACTTTTCAAAGTCAAATTGTCATTAGATAACCATTGATAATACTTACTAGGAGCTTTACGGAAATCGTAGGGTGCGCCGTGTATATTTTTTTTGCTATCATAACCTCTGCTAATTAATAAATTTCCAATATCTATGAAATATGCACCATTCATATTATGTGAGGGGTCAATCCAGTGAACTACTTCTGGGTCACCCCAGCCAGGTACGCGAGTCTCGACGCCAGGAGTATTATGTGTTGTTTTAGTTACGTTATCATAATAAAGTTTAAAATTATCCACCCAACAATTGACAACAAGAGGTACTATTTGTTCAAGGTTAAGCCACAAATTAAACCAATCCGCATCTTTAGAACAATAGACAGAAGGTGTGCTTGTTTTATGCAATTTGGCATCTATTTGATTTCCACCGTAACCGGGTACTAATAATGAAAAAATAATAATTTAACATTAATTATATTTATTGTACACCGATACCGTTACTCTCAAAACAAAAATAGAAAAAAATTACAACTTTGGACGACCAATAAAACTAAAAAAAACAAAGATTTGTATTCAAACGATGCAAGGTTTGATCTATAAATTGTATTAATGCTTAGTAAGTTCAGTGCGCCCACTAAAGTTGAGGTAAAATGAGCGAATAAACCCTAGAACGAAAGCGGCAAAATTATTAAACAACGATCGGTATCTCTTAGAAAAAGAAGGCATAACATTTGATCACAGATTTCTGACCATTACCGAAAAAGTTTTGCATCGCGCTAATTTGATATGGTGCTACTTGTACTTGAGCAACTTTCCATTCGTGTTTTCTTCAAATGCCAATTATTCTTTAATAATTATTATTATTCTTTAATTTGTTCTTGACAATTCAACAAAAATTGAGTGGCTTTAGAGAAAGGTTTTACCAAAGGTCGCTTACGATTGCAGCCGCTTTGTTCAGATAATAAGACTACAAGGAGAAGAAAGACGCAAATTGAGAAAAGATTTGCCAATTCCTCTAAAGGGCTTAGCAACTGAGATAAATTTCTTTTATCATTTGCGTTGTTAGTTGGTATAACGTATTACAAGTTTCACTTCGTCTTGTGCGATAAAGTTGTTTACAATTTTGAACAGCGTTTACGACACGTTTTCAGCCAAGTTTTTAACTTACCGAATATAACAGGAGACAAAGGTTTTGTGTTTACGTTTTCGATGCTTTTATATTCGTATATTGACTTCTTTTGACTGAAAGGCCAATAGGCTTGAATTTGCTGAAAGCCGCATAATAATATTGAAAGCAACACAACAAAATAACGCATTTTACTCTCTAATGATATCTTTCAGTTTCTTTTTTTTTACTTTGGCATTCGTTTTTGGATAATTGTTTAACGTTAATCGTTCTTGGGATATTTTGTTTTAAATAGACAAACGATAGGGTTGTCAAATTTTAAAGTTATGGCTTTTCACGGTCGACTAGGGCAGGGAAAAAAGTGTAACAGCGCACGTGAGAGTAACAGGTAAGATCGAAAAACGTTTGGGAAATGGAATGAAACAACAGGGTAACACATGCTTATGCTTGCAGAGGGGAATAAGGCATAAAAAATTTAACTTTCGCTTTCATCTTGAGCTGTTTGGCAAAGTTAGCTACGTGACTGCCCTCCTGTTACTTACTGACTCACAGAAGAAGAAAAAAAAGGAAAACTTTTTAACAATTTAATTTTTCAATATTTACTTTTAAAATCGCCTGACACATTTATTATTTATAATCAACAATCGCTTAATACAATATCTACAGTAATGTGTATAAAGTAAACTAATTCTGAAAAACAAATGCATTTTTTCAAAAAAATTTACCCGTGCGTGTGGGCGCAATAAGCGATATTTATTACTTCGGCTTATTAGCTGGTTAGGTGTTTGCCATCTTCAAACACTTATTGTTTAATGAAAGAATGATAGCGATCGAGGTTAATTCTTTTGACCACTACTCTGTACTTCATAATGGTTGAGGCTGCTCGTACTGACGACGGTTTCGACCATCTTCGTAACGTACTGATCACCCTCTCATCTATTACTTTATTAACCGAGTTAAATATGTAAAGAGCATAAACCAAGCAGCTGTTCACGCAGCCTCTATCCAAATAAGCCGGGTAATCACCTATCTCAAAGTTAGTTTATGTTTTCGTTTTCCGACTCGTTTGTGATCGCATAAGATAACTATCTGTCTTTTGTGGTCAGGTAGACACAACAGCTGTTAAGTAGATTCTCTCATCGTTATCAAATTATGTGAAAGCAAAAGAGCTCACGCTTGCCATTAGCATTGCTTGTTCTGAGTTAGTGTTGATTGTTTTGACTTGCACTTATAAGAGAAAACAACTGTAAATTGCAAACAAAAGAAATTGCAAACAAAATTGTTTACTTGCAAACACCTAATCCAAAACAATGAATTGAAAGAAAAAATAATTAACATTGATAGCCAGAATTAAATGTAAATATATATAATATATTTTTCTCTTTTTTCTGCTTTTTCATTTGCATATGAATGACGAAATGAAATTGACGTGAAAGGCTTAACGCGACCGAAACCAAAACGTTTATCAATTATCGACTTGGTCGCGAACAAAAGTTAACCTTCACATACGTAATTACCCACAAGATAATGATAATGTCTTTAACCAAAGAATTGAATTGAATTTGTTTACATAGGGTGTTTCATAACAGTTTTTGCAAAATGCAAGCAGAAACAGAGACAAGTAACTAGGCGCCAAAACACTATAATATGTATTAATTAATTGAAAATAATTGGAAAACAAAATTTATGAAAAGTATTATAAAAAGTAAAGTATTAGTTAAGTATTTATTGCAATCAACCATGTACGCACGTCTTAAAAGTTTGGAAACTCCCGCCGACTTTGAGTTTCCGTTTGCTCCTTATACTATACAAAAACAGTTAATGCAGGAGTTGTTCGAGATTTTGGAAAACAAACAGATCGGCATATTCGAAAGCCCAACTGGTACAGGAAAATCTTTAACATTAACTTGTGCTGCTCTCAAATGGTTGGAACAACATGAAAATCATGTTCGACGTGAAATTCAAGAACGTTTAGATGAAGTAGGCCGTGATTTGATTCATTGCGAAAAGGAAAATCGTGAGGCAATAGATTGGTTTAGCTTGCATTCAAAAAGTCACGAAAAACGCCGTCAGTTATTAGAACTTAAGGATATGAAAAAATTATTGGATGAGTATGATCAAAGGTTAGCAGCTATAAAAGAAAACGAAAACATTGTGAATTATAGTAACAAAAAAACAAGAAACAAATTAAACCAAATTTCTATGCCTGATATTGGGGACACTGAAGAAAATCTTTATAGCCTAGATGAAGCTGCAGCTGACGAATCAGTGGACACTGAGGGATTGAAAACTTCACAATCATATCAGAACGTACAAATATTCTTTTGCAGTCGTACGCATGCTCAATTGGCTCAAGTAATGAAAGAAATTAAACGTACTCCTTATGGACGACGAGTACGCTGTTTGTCGCTGGCCTCGCGTCAACAATTATGTATTAATCCACAGGTACGTAAACTGAACAATTCTTCGATGATAAATGAACGTTGTTTAGATTTAGCCAAGGAAAACAAAGGTAGCACCAAAGTCACTGCTTCAGATGGTAATGGTTGTGCTTGTAAGAAGGCCAGCGTTTCTCCAAAATCTTCAAAGGGTGGATGCCCTTACAAAGCACAAACTTTAGTGAAAAACTTAAGCGAACTCGCTGTGATGAACAATTTTGATATTGAAGACTTGGTTCAAGAAGGTGAACGCTTGCAAACTTGTCCTTATTATGCCGCACGCTCCTCCGTACCAATAGCTCAAATAGTTTTGCTGCCGTATCAATTACTTTTTAATCACAAGTCCCGTGATCAAATCGGCATAAATTTAAAAGGCAATATCATAATAATCGATGAAGCTCATAATCTATTGGACACATTAGCAGAAATGTATAGTTGTGAGATAAGTTTAGAACAACTTGCAACACTACAGCAACAAATGCAATCATATAAATTACGCTACGCAAACAAGTTTAGTTCTGCAAATCTTTTATACATCAATCAACTACTCTTCGTTATCAAAAGACTTATAAAGTTACTGAAACCATCACAAAGCCCCGTTTCTAAAACGAATCATCGCATGATTTGCACATATGAACTAATGTCGGAAGGAGATTTTTTCAATATTGATCTCTATCAACTACTGCAGTTCTGCGAGCGCACGCGTTTTGCCCAAAAACTGCAAGGATTCATCAAGAAACTTGAGGAAACACCACGACCTAAAGAAAATCAATTCCCTGGAAGCTCCACTGTAGATATCTTAAAACGATTAGAAAGAAAACAGCAAATTGAAGGAAATAAGAAGAACTTAGAATCACATGCTCTCACTCAGGAAGATGAAGCTGTTCAGGCCAAAGTACCGCAAGAGAAAAAAAGCTTTATTACGTCTTTGCCCATAAGATTTTTGATCACCTTTCTAGAGGCGCTTATTGAAAAAGCCGAAGATGGCCGCATTTTAATTAAAATTGAAGATAAATCGTCTAAGGATGTTTGTCATCAATCTGGATTTAAATATATTCTTTTGAACCCGGGCGCTCATTTCAAATATATTGTAAAAGAAGCGAGGGCTGTAAGTTTGATAATTGCTTTTTCAACTAAAGTATGTGTTATACATTTTTTTTTCCATTAACAGATTATTGTTGCCGGGGGTACCATGCAACCCACCTTTGAGCTTACAGAGCAATTGTTTAGTTCTTGTCCAGAACGTGTAAAGCTACATTTCTATGATCACGTAGTGTCAAGTGACGCTGTATTACCTTTTGCAATTACACAAGGACCAAGCGGTAAAAATTTATGTTTTAATTATTCTCAGAGAGCTAAGGTAGAAGCGGTATGTATATCAAGAAAATGAGAAGTTTTTCTATTTCCTTTCAATAACATAAAAATAAAAAACTTTCCACATGTGCGGTCATTGCGATCTAGAGTCATCTGGAGATAGCGTATGTAAAAGATCAGATCCTTAAGAAAACATTGTATTTATTATTTCAATCAAAACCTCGTTAAGTCGTTAAGTCTTGAAGATGCTCTAAAGTTTTGCTGGAAATTTGCCATATCTTACACAATAACTCCGACAAATCATTTCATTCATTCATAATATCACTTAATATCATAAATTTCGTGTTGATGAGGAAGACATTTTATATAAATTAGAAGCAACCAATGCCTTTGCTCCTTTCCGTTCTGAAAAATTGAGCTCAGAAAGTTGTCCAATTTTTGA
This sequence comes from Glossina fuscipes, assembly GCF_014805625.2. NCBI lineage: Eukaryota > Metazoa > Arthropoda > Insecta > Diptera > Glossinidae > Glossina > Glossina fuscipes. Next base: position 11,400,747 of record NW_023998416.1, read on the forward strand.
TTGAGATTGATAAGTGTTACATAAGACATTAACGTGGAAGATGAATGAAGACGTGCAAACGTTGGTAAAGACCTGACAAAGCAATGCTTTATTCGTAGTAGGGATGGAAGAAAATCGTGCATAGCGATCTGCTCCAAGTTAGATACTGTCAGCAATTAGGGTGATCCAGATCAATAAAAGCGTCGTCCTCCGAGGCAGCAAGCTTGGTACGTCCGACTTTTACTACTTTTTTCGTTCTCTACAAAGCTCTCTTAATGGTATAAAGCTGACTTCACAATAGGCCTCTGAAAATCAATTGCGTTGAGTTTTTTGCTTAAAAATCCAAGAAGCATCCCAAGTAACAGAAAAATTGCAAAAGGTTATCAGCCAAAATGACATAAATTCAATATATTCAAATATGAAAAAAAAAATTAAATTTGAATTTCATAATTATATAGGAGCAGGCCAACCTTGCGATTCTACTAACCTATTATAAATTAATTAACGATTTCTATATTTTGGTTTGAGGTCCGCTCCAAAACTAATTATTATCTTATTTTTCTTAGCTCTCGGATATATCTGCTATACTGGAAAATCTTTGTAATGTTGTGCCGGCTGGTTTGGTATGTTTTCTGCCCTCATATGATTATTTGGATACGATTTACAATCACTTACAAACGTGCGGTGCTTTAGAACGCATCTCCAAGAGAAAACGTGTATTTAAAGAATCTCGAAGTTCAACGAATAAAGAGAATTGCAGCGTAGAAGAGCTATTAGATAAGTATGCAAGTTCCATAATGATTCAACGTGAAGGTGCTTTACTATTAAGCGTCGTGGGTGGAAAGCTTAGCGAAGGTCTGAATTTTAGTGATGACTTAGGACGTGGTGTTATAGTAGTCGGATTACCGTATCCGAATCGGCAAGCACCCGAAATGCAAGAACGTCTTAAATACCTGGATAGTACTTTGGGCTCTGGCTCGGGTAACGAGTATTACGAAAATCTTTGCATGAAAGCGGTAAATCAATGCATAGGACGCGCCGTACGACATATTGGCGATTTCGCTTGCGTTTACCTCGTCGATGTACGTTATGCTAATCAGAATATTCAAACAAAATTGCCGCAATGGATTTCGCGTCACCTACAAGTAACAACAAGCTATGGCCAAGTACAAGCGAGAACTGTAAAATTTTTTAAAACAAAAAACAAGAATTGATTCCTTGCGCTATTTACTTGATTTCTTCTTAAGGTAAATTTTTTCCACAGAGGAAGTTAATGATATTGCTCAGGACATTGTATTTTCACCTCGTAATATTCTGGCAATGTATGCTGTGTTTAGAACAATAGTATAACATGCCGCTTTTGTACTACATTATTTTCATATTCATAGTTTTTTGAAAGCTTAGTATCCAATAGTTTTTTGGTATTATTTGGTAAGAAAAAGTACACGAATCGATATAAATCTAAACAAAAACATATGCTTTAAGAACCAAAAATAAAAAAATCAGCCTAAAATAAGCGACAAATATATGAGAAACAATAATAAAAAAATTAATGTACAAGAAAATATGCTACTTTAAAATAAAAGGTATGGAGATGGACTTCATTGACGCATTTAAATAAGGCAAAAGAGTTGTTTGAAGATTTTGGCTTGACATACATTTTAAATTGAAAGTAATTCCTCTTGTTGCTTGTTTCCCATTCTGGTCCAAGCATAGATATTAGTGACTTTCAAAATATATTTTAATGAATTTACACAGATACTTGATGCATATAAATCAATTTCAGCAAATTTCAAAAGATTGTCGTTGTTGATAGCTGGCCAGACGTTTACGACATATTGATTCACTGTGCATTGATAACTTTTATGCCCGATATACAATGTTTGTTAGTACTGTACAAATATTCGTTTAACATTTTGCACGTAGTTCCGTGTTTAGGATCATAAAAATATTTCTAGATGGTTTGTTTACTTGCCCACAAGTTTGCAACAAATTTAAAACATGCTACAGTAAACAAGAAGCTTTCTTTGTGAAAAACGGCAGTTTTAGATTTTGCCTTGTGTACATGTTTTGTTTTATTCCATCGTGTTTCAATAAGAATAAGTTTAAATGCTCTAGAGATTCTCAAAACACAATTGATTATTTATTGATACGAGGAAGAGTTTTCCAAAGGAGAGATTGATTGTTTAAATAAAATATGGAGGATGACTTCTTTAACGTACTCGACGCTAAAAGAGAGTTAAGACAGGGTATAGTGGAATGTCAGAAACGTGGTTTAGTGTACAGCGTCAAATGGTTAGCGGAAATGTGCCATGGCCTTGCAGACGTGGATATTGACGGCGAGGATGAAAAAGATAATTTCGGTATTAAAATGCTGGAAGGCATAGCACCGAAAGAATACGATAATTATTTTCTGGCTAAAAGTTACTTTGATGTACGTGAATATGATAGAGCTGCTCATTTAGTGCGGAATGCTACTTCTCCAGTTCCCAGATTCCTTCATCTTTATGCCACTTATATGGCAGTGGAGAAACGACGGTTGGATTCAACGACGGATCAATCGAATCTAAATGACTCAGGTCACTTTAAAGACCTGGGCGAGATTTTGGTTACTTTGCGGGCAGAGCATTCGCGAAATAATTTAGATGGTTACGGCATGTATTTATACGGTGTTGTGCTTAAGGCCTTAAATCTAAATCAGGCTGCTCAACAAATATTTGTGCAATCTATTAGATTAGTTCCTATGCTGTGGAGTAGTTATGTGGAATTGGCTCCGCTTATCGAGGAAAAAGAAAAGTTACAAGCTTTAAATTTTGGCGGTCATTGGATGAAACGATTCTTCATAGCTCATGCTTACATAGAAATGTATCTGAATGATGAGGGCTTAAAAGCTTATGAAGACCTGCAAGCTGCTGGTTTTCGAGATTGTGTTTATGTAACGTCGCAAATGGCCTTAGCTTATCATAATAAGCGAGGTATGTGAAGTGTTTTGGTAAAAAAATTAAAAAAGAAATCTTTATTTTAGACTTGTTTTAGACGTTGACAAAGCAATAGAAATATTCCAAGTACTGCAGGAAGCTGATCCCTACCGTTTAGATAATGTGGATACATATTCAAATCTATTATTTGTTAAGGAACTGAAAACTGAAATGGCTGAACTAGCGCACAAGGCCGTGGGGATTAATAAATATCGTCCCGAAACTTGCTGTGTTATAGGTGAGAATTTGGTGGTGATCGGATGTATAAGAAATTATTGAAGAAATTTTTATAAACGATGTGTAAGCTTAAAAGGGGCACTCATTGCTGTCTTAATATTTATTTATAATTGGACAGTGCCAAGAAAAACGCACTTTTACAAATAACATTAAATTAATGCAGCCACATTGATCACTTTTGTGCAGAAGCAAACCTTTGACCAATGCAAATTTCAAAGACCTCTATTTATTTTAGAGGCACAATAACTTTCCGAACGCACTATCAATCAAGTCTGCAAATGCATTAAAACGGCTAAACATTTAGTTTTTTTCGTTTAAGAACTTATAATATTTTTCGATTTAAGAATTTATATCAGTATCAGATGTATGAGTGATAATTTTTCGCATTTTAGGAAATTATTACAGTATACGATCCGATCATCAAATGGCGATAATGTATTTCCAGAGAGCTTTAAAACTCAATCCAAAATATTTAGCCGCATGGACTTTGATGGGTCATGAGTTTATGGAATTGAAAAACACCAATGCCGCAATACAAAGTTACCGTAAAGCTGTTGGTATGTGTGAACATGCATTAAAACAAACAGTTTGTTTGAAACGATTTCGAATTTTTGACTAGAGGTTAACAAACGTGACTATCGGGCTTGGTATGGTTTGGGGCAGGCGTATGAAATTCTCAAAATGCATTATTACAGTTTGTATTACTTTAAAATTGCTCATCAACTGCGTCCTTATGATAGCCGCATGTTAGTGGCCTTGGGTGAGACCTATGAAAAATTAGATAAATGTCAAAACGCCATCAAGTGTTATAGCAAAGCTTGCGATGTAGGTGATATAGAAGGCATAGCCATGTATAAAATGGCTAATCTGCATGAGAAATTGGGTGATTACGATTTGGCGGCAAATTGCTATGCTACATACTGCGATGATGAACGCGCGGCAACTGACAAACAAAGTCTTTACCATGGTTATATGACACTGGCGAATTTCTATGAGAATAAAGGTGAATACGATCGTGCCTCATATTATGCTTATAAATGTTTGGAATCAGATGATGTATGTTGATTATAAACAAAGAGTTATCAAGTTATTTGCAGATTTTTGTTTTTTTTTTTTCGTTTCTAATAGCGAAAATCGGAGGCTAAGTCCTTGTTAAAAACCATAGAAAATAAACGCAGTGGAAAGATTATTGCAATTAGAGGCGTTAGCACAGGTTGTAGCCTAAGTAAAGCTAACGTCGATACCTCGTCTGATGATGATATGGATATGGAATTAAGTGATTACAAGTTTCCCTCTCTCGACTATTTGGGTAAAAGTCGTATATTACCTGGCACCGGTAATGAACCGGGTAGTAGCTTTAAAAGCACACATCGAACTGCAACGAATGTGAACGAAGCAGCTAGCACTAGCACAAGAGCTACATTAGAGCCGTTATCTGTCACGATAGCACGCCGACGTGCACCGTTAACTGATGATATGTCGTTAAGCGAAAGCGAGCTGACCAGTAATACCTCAATACCTACGACTTATACCGTTTCGACCAATACAAATTCTCGACATAATCTACCTACCACTACTACAGCTGCTAATGCCTCGAGTACGAATCCCGCAGACGATGAGGACGAGGACACACATTCCATGGAAATATCTTCAATATCAATTGATTGAATTATATATTCGCCGGTTAATCATTGGCGGCAATTAATAGTTACAGTTTCATATAGATTTGATTTTATTTTTTGTTTAATCGTAAGTTTAATCAGAAAATTTGGATTCAATTATGTTTATCAGCTGCATGTAAATTAATTTTTCTATCGAGTTCATTAATTAAAATGCGAAGAAAACAAGTATTATGAGCAAAGAAAATGCTATTTAAATATTTTTTTTTTTTAGAAAAATTTTTATTTAAAAAAGTGTACAAAAACTTATATTATTTACAATAATTTCCCTAATATCCGCTAATTTTGTTAATTACCCTTATAATGTATTTTATTGAGCCTTTTTCACACGCCATAATAAGCTTATAAAAAATAATACGTTTAATACTGCTATCCACAATAATAATGCACAAAAGTCGATACCATATAAATTACCGGACATGCCGTAATCATTAAGAAATTTACTGGGATTTTTATAATAACAAAATTTATCTGTACACTTTAGAAAGGGACGTTCATAAGCATATAAAGCCCGCAGGAAGGCTTCCATGGTGTAACGGAAAAATGACAAATCACACAAAGGACGTAGTACATCAGCGACTTCGTGAATTCGTATAAAAAATCCAGAAAATATCATAATAGGTATCGTAACGGCAGGAACTAAATATATGCCTATCTGTAGAAGAAAGTTTTTATGATATGTTACTAAGATCTTATCTTATCATAAAGATTAGTGTTTACTCACCTGCAGACCAAAAGCACTGCCAAACACTAAACCCATGAAATGCCCAATGATGGCGCTGAGCAAACTTATACCCCAACACATAACGAAACGTCCAATATCGCATGGTTGGCCCGTCATAAAATACACAATTGTCAATAATATGGTTGGGCATATAAATTGCACGGGCAAATCAGCTATTATCTTAGCCATGTAGTAGGCTTTTTTTGAATACCAACCATTTAAATGTTCGCGTATAAAAACTTCTGTATCTTCAGAGCTGAGAAAAATTGAAGGCATAGCGTTACCAAAAAAGACAAACAATACCACAAAGAATATGCAAGAGACATTGCTTAAAACTTTGCTCCCATCATCACCTATTTGCCAGAATACTATACCCAATAGTAATGCCACGATTACATGGCTTATAACGCGCAATTGTACCGCCATCTATGATTAATAAGCAAACACTTATCACAAAATCAACATAACCAACACTTATGATTTATTCTTACGCATTCCTACCATATTTCTAGACATCGATAAGACCGATCTATTAACCAATATTGCAAATTGATGCCATAAATTACTTTCAGAAAATTGTGACGCAACAGCTGAGTTATCCAACTTAATCTTAGTTAAAAGATCCGCTGTAAGCAGTCAAGAACATTTTCATAACTTATAAACTGGAAATCAAGGAAACTTACTCGTCTCATTGACTTGATCAATAGCACCTTCTGACCGCAATAGGCTATGTATACTTTTATTCTGCTCTATTAGCTTAACAATATTTTTACAATTATGTGCACGTTCGCTGGCTACCTCTAGAACTGTGTAAAGGTATTTATAATGAATAAAAGACAAAAATTGAAGTGAAGGCATTAAAAATGCTCACCAAAGTCAGCTGGATTATAATATTGTGGGCATTGGAAACCGAATATCTCAAATCTCTCAATCATTTCATTTTGTAAACCCGAATACAAGACTTCTCCGCCGGCCATCACCAACACGTTGTCGAATAATCGCATCAATTTGGAACTGGGTTGATGTACGACACAGATTATCATTCGACCACCTTGGGCCAATCTACGTAAATGCGTTATGATTTGCAAACTGGCCACGCTGTCTAAACCACTGGTAGGTTCATCAAAAAACATAATGGGCGGATTGGTAACTAATTCAACACCTATTGATAGACGTTTTCTTTCGCCGCCCGACAAATTACGCACCAGTGTTTTTCTACTATTCTCCAAATTAAGTAACTCCAAAATGGCATCGATCTGAGTTAACGTAAAAGAAAAATTTATAAAAAAACGAGAAAAATAAATGAAATGGAAGCTTGGGTAATAGCAACTTATGAGGAACGGTATGTTAATCAAAGACGGAAGTCTAATCGTAGTAGGGTGTGGACCCTACAATCTGAAAATTTATCAAGACTCTGGATATCAAATATGAAAAATAATGAACGCTAAAAATTGAGTTTTTATGATGAATAATGAACTCCAAGGCAAAGCTTTACTTTCGAAAGATTTATTTGTTCCCAAAGAATTTATGATGGAAAAAATTTCCGTTAATTTAATCAGCAAGGAAATGTGTCCAAATTTCAATTTTGGACACATTTCAAATGTCTGGCAATTTTTCGTCCAAGGGAGATTAGAGAATTACTTTCTTTAATCTTGAATAAATGTAATAAAGAATCACTTATAGTTGGGACTGTTTAAGCTTTTAATCTTATCAATGAATCATTCTTCTTATTAAAGGTCCATTATTTATAAAAATATATATAGCAAAGTATGTATACTCGCAAGTTGAATCACATCCTCTACGAAATTGTTTGGCCGGTTTCTTGAAATCTTATCACTCTTTTTGCTCTTGACATTTTGCGTTTGTAACAATTATTAGATTTCAGAGTGCCCGCGATATATGTATATGTGCATAATCAATACAAGGTTCATCAGGATTTTCGTTTAAATCAAAAGATGGCTCATAAAAAGATGATTTATTAGAGTGACACAATATACAGCAGAGCTACCAACAAGCGTTGAAAAGTGAGAGTGTTCCGGTCGAAGCAATGTCGTGCTCGAAGTTTAGTAAGTAACGATTATTGACTTGATAAGATGCAAGTCACAGAAAATTCCTTATGTAAGGTCCCACGCAAACTTGGTTTAGATGGGACTTTACTTGTGATAAAACAGATGTGGCTAAGTTAAGATTATTTGTTCTACGAGATTAAACTACAGTAATTCCGATTAGCCTGTAAAGTAAACAATTTCGGAAAATTTTACTATAATACGTGGAAATGCAATATGAAAACTTAATGAGAATCTTGCACGTGACTGGGAACTTGAAGCAAGAAATATTCGCAACCACTTTGATGCAATAATTAAGTTAAGAAAACTCCAAGTCAAAGTGTGCTGTATTCAAGAATGTTTTCAAGTTAAGTATTGGTGGTCTCAAGAGATCAATATATGAGTTCGACGACAGCTAGAGAAACTTATTAGAATATCTTTGATCGATATGGAGGAGAAGAGATTTGCTGTTGTAGAGAACTTTTTATTGTAAAATACTAAGTTTTGACTATCATGTCAAGGATTATGTCAAAAAAGGATAAATAATTTTCATTTCTTCTTAATTATAAACCTCTTCAAAGAAACACGAGCTTTGCTTCATTATTTTAAATTTTCCAATAAGAAAATTCAATATATTGAAATGTCTAAGAGCGTACTTACGATTTTTGCTTTTTCTAGCGTTTTCTTTATCTTGGGTAATTTCAAATCCACTGAAACTTTTAAAGTTTCTTGTACAGTTAATAGATCCAGCATCGCAAACTTTTGCGGTATATATGCGGACATTTTACGAAACTCGTTTAATTGTCGCTCTTGCCCGTTTATTTGAACAGTACCTGTCACGCCAATAGTTCTAAGTAAAAAATTGCATATATATTAGTTAAGAAAATTCAACTAACGTATTTGTTTTTGTATTTGAGTGCCTTAAGTCCATTTTTTAAGTAAAACACATACAGTTTAAAGAAACTTGAAATTAATCGTTTGTAGGTGCTTAGCATATCCGTTTTAAAAATACTCTTAATATATGTTGAAATAACTTTTTACTGATGACGGTACTGAACGAACTCAAGCCACTTGTCAACATAAAACAACACAAGTAGACTTACTTGAAACCGGACAAAACATTCATTAGAGACGTTTTGCCGGCCCCGGACGGACCCAAGATTGCGGTAAGTTGCCCCGAATTAAATTGACCATAAACATCTTTTAATATTTCCACAGTTTTTGACCGATCTAATGTAAATATATTCCAAATAATTAATTTAATTAATTAAATAATAATTACTACATCGACGTACGTCACTTACTTTGCTTGCCGCTGTAGCTCACATTAACGAAGTGATAGTTTAAATGAAGATCTTGCAAATTAAACTTTGGCACATTCGCCATCGTGGTGTTGGGTATGGATATAATGGCATCGTTCAATAAATCAGTTTTGTGATCATTTGATGATATATTTTCAATATTTTCGATCATTATTTAAAAAAAAAAAAAAAAAAAAAAAAAAAATACAACCAAAAAACAAATTAACTATAAACCGCAATCACCGACATACAAACGAGCACATGCACAATACACATATATATATATATAATATAGTTTAAATGCTTCAATACTATGCGATTACTGCAGGCATAGCTTTGTTTTAAATTAACAAAAATTTTATTTTCCTTTGTTTGTTTATAGCATCATTACAATGTAATATTGTCTTCTTTGTACTTTTATGATAACACTCGTTAAAAACAATAATCATAATAATAATAATAAAAAGAAAAAAACAATTAAAATAAATAATTAACATTGAAAGCCTACGCTATTGCTAATTAAAGTTCAAATATTTTAAAATTTATGAAATTTCACGTATTATTTATTAATTCTTAGTTTTTTCAGCAACTTTGCATACAACAACGTTCACATTACATTACTCAATTTAAAGGCGAGACCAAATGTTTTATATATTCATAGTTAAACCATTTAAACGAGGAGTGGTTGCGTATATACATGAATAACTTACACATTCATGGAGAGAGAGAGAGAGAGAGAGAGAGAGAGAAAGAAAGACAAAGAGAGCAAACCTGTGAGTAGATCTGTGAGTTAGTTAAACGAATTTTAAGCTTTTTTGATTTTCAATTACTATTTTTATGTCCACCACTGAAGGATGAATGTATACCAGCTTTGTCTTGCTGTTTGTAGCGTTTAGGAAGACTCAACGCAGATCCCCCCTCTTAGACGATTTACTCCCAATCCAACTATTCGCCTGTCTCTTCTCCATTGTTGCGTTAAACGCAATCACAAGCTCATAGGTCAAAGTTTAAAAAAGCGCATGCGCTTACAATCACATCCGCAAAAAGACAAATTGCGGCTTCCTATTCATTATTGAATTGAAACTCGATACGCATATATGAAAAGAGCGCCTGCATCAACTGCAGTTAAAAAGTGATCGCAATGCCCTTAAAATTCTTAGATAAGAAAAAAAAAGCGGTAACTAGTAAAGATTGAGATAAGGTGAGATGAGAGAAATTAGGTAAAACTGGGTACAAATACTCTTTTAGTAAAATCAAAGCACGAGTGAAAAATTAGTAGCGATCCAACAACCGGCATGTTCTCATAGTAAATATTTACGACTTATGCAAGTTGCAGTTTAGTAGCGATTCAACAACCGGCAGGTTCTCATAGCAATTATTTTCGACCTATGCAAGTTGCATTTTAAGGTGAAGACCAAGTCTTCGTCCCACCTCCTGTTAATAGTCGTCTGCACAGGAAAGTTGCTAGCAAGGCAGGACAAGCTGATGGCTAGAAGTCGAGTGATTCCGTAATAAATGATAGTGTTTTTGTTGCATCGATCGATGCCTTTCTCTTCCTTGCCATATTTGATGTCGTCTTTCTAAGAAACGAAATTTGAAAGCAAGGAAAACATGGATAACGTTTAACCTGCCTCAAGCAAATGGGAATTGTTGAAAAGACTAAGAGGAATTAACAAAATATTTTCCGCAAACAGGGACTAACGCAAAGACGTCGCAACCAAATTAGGTGTTGGGAAGTTGCTTGTAAAACAGTATACGGGAGAACGAAGTCAATCGAGTCAAGAGCGTAGTTTTCTATATACAGTTTATTAATAGATCTCCTAAGAATTGTAAATAAAACCTTTAGAATCCCAGTTCAGTGGTACGCATTTAAAATCACAAGGTGTTGAATAAAGAGGTAAAATCCCAAAAAGACTATTTGCACTACTACAACTGCTGTTCTATTTGGCGAACAAGGAAACATCTCACGGCAGTTAATTACATAAATGCTTCATCATTGAAGTAGAGCTTTTGATCCAGAAATCAGTTACAAGGATAACTTTTTCCACGCAATTCTTGACTGATCAGTATTCTAGGGGCAAAACGAAGAGCTAAATAGATCTTCCGGAATATTCGATAAAAAGTTGATGAAATTATGTTTTAAAGATATTTAACACCTTTTCGATTAATTTCAATGAAAGCTATGATGAATTCAAGCATAGTTCTCATTGGCCGCCCAGCATTTTGGTCATGCTTTAAGTCTTCTTTAAATCAATTCAACTTCATGGATTCTGCCACTGTATAAACACTCGCCATTTCTAACTTGCTTGCTCAAATGCGTCGTTTCTTCGCCAGAGGGACTTGAGATAGGTCCAGCCATTAATACAGCAACCAAGTCCAAGTCAAATTCTAAGTCATATTCTCAGTCGATTTAAACTTGTCTCCACGCCTGTCCGTCCTGTGTTTTTGTTTGAAACCTAGTGGTCGCAATTTTTGAGATATTCTAATGAAACGTGGTACGACGACTTGTTCTGGCCCAATGGCAAACGCTCTTGAAAATATTTCGAATCGAATCGAATCGTTTTTCGTTCACTTCCTTATATGAATAACTCTAGCAAGCGAAGAGGTATAGGGTATTTAATTGTGGGCCATATCCCACTACAGTGTGTTCTCGATATTTTTTTTTGCCGCCAATGTAAGAAACATGCTGTCACTTATTACGCCATAAACCGGCGAAGAGTGCACACGTTTTCAATGCACACAGCCAGCAAACGGTAGCACCAGTAGTTTTTCTCTTTACTCTAGAGTGCGCTTTGTATATATTTATTACCTAACACCATATGAGCTTTTTATGGTTGTTATGCGTAAACTGATTACGTTATACACTGTGAAGGTATAATGACTGAAAAACACGTACGTAGCCAAGAAGATTTCGAGGAAAGCTGACATTTTCTAATTCAATGTAGTACCGATTGCTTTTTTTTATTAAGTTCTGAATATAAACGAAAAAGTCAATATTTTCAGTTTCCTATTTTAATTGCGAGAGACGAATTAAAAGTCGAGCCAGGTTCTTACAATACTAAAACGTTAAGTAGCCATGCTTCTATTCATCAACTTTATGTAGGAATGACTGCGGACCATGCTTAGTTCGCTTAGCATATGATAGCAAACACCATTTCCTTTATATCTCTTTGTTTACCTCAAGTGCAGTGGAGTTTTCTTTGGTCATAACTCTGGCGAGTGTTCAGTCGGTAAAGACATAACACTTATCGATTGGGCACACACTCAACTGCTTATTTCTTTCTGTTGTCTATCTTTCCTCTGGCCGTGTTCACCGTGTTACACGAATAGGTCATTGACCCTAAGTGATTGGTTATTGCAAAAAAGAATATATATGTTTAATTAAAGGGTACCAAATATTCGTTTCTTTCAACTTTTGCAATGTTGTTATACGTCTGTTAAATTTTATGCCAAGCATTGTAACATAAAAATTGCTTATCCATAAAAATATTTCAAGGCGGAAGTGTTTTTTTTTTTTATAGCAATAATGAAAACAAAAAATCTAATCTCGAACTTGTGTTTTGTAGCACTTATTAACGATTACGACAAATTTTTATAAAAGAAGGTTAAGAAAAGAAAATGTTTTGACATTTTTTAAGTAATGAAAGCATAAGTGTAAGGCATAATAAATAAAGTATTATAGCGAATAAAGGTAATTGGAGATTAAAAGAAAAAAAAACAACAACAAGTATTAAAGATAATTAATTAAGGTATTTGTGAAGCCTATTACATTTTTAATAGCAACGCATAGCACTTATCGCTTATAATATCCGTTCACCTAATGGACTTTGGAATTGTTGAGTATTTAAAAAAAGATAATTTAAATATATACATAGTCGTAATAGACGTGTTCATTTCTTCCGGCTGCCAGATAATTCAAGTCGTAGTTGCGACTTCAAAGGTCTTCAGTTCAGCTATCATCGAATAAAGATAAATCAATTTCTAGATGCATCTACAATCGGCACAAGTCTACACTTTACCGTTTTATCTTGCTATTGCTTTCCAAGTATTCAACAAGTCTTTTTAACGAATAATAGTTGTTTGTGAGTTTCTACCACGAGACTCGTATCATGCTTTTTTGCTTTTATATCTGTCACAACAAGAGAATGGTAAGTTAATAAAATGTTTGTGCATTGAATGCCGTTCACGAGACTGCCGTTAAGACTTTATCTAAAATTGAGTTTGAATGTGCACTTTGTGTTCACCTAATTTAAATGCTGGTTTTTTACAATCAACCGATATGTGAAAACGACATTATATCGCATTGTAATGCGATCTTCTTCCCGTGACACGCTATAGTATTTCCCATATTCAATTCAAGCACTGCAGTAGACATCTGTGCCAAATTTCTCATCATAAACGTATTTAGTGTTTCAGCTGCACTTGGTTTTGTACGACACAAAAAGGTTTTTCTTTTCGATTTTTACAAGACATATGAAGAGACGACTTCTGACTATCAATCGCTTGTGAAACACATTATTGCGGGGTATGTAAGGTATATCTAGGCATACGATCCAGAAAAAAACCAATCAATTAGGGAAATAGCGTACAAAAGGTGAGCCAAGACTGAAGAAACAGTGCCAAAATCAAGGTGATTTTAACAGTGGTGCTGTGTGGACTATAAGTTCTTCTTGCCAGGCCAACTGTTAACAAGAGATATTATTTGCCTTTGAGAGTTACTTTGAAAGCGACCAAATAGATTTAGAAAAGACAAAACTAAATTGATGTCACTTTTTGGACACAATAGCATTCCTTCTCCCCTTCTGTGGGAAGAGCGTGTACAATGGTGTGACAATAGCTTTCACATATATTTACCGTCAGTGTTACTTTATATAATAAGAATAATATGAGAATAAGACCTTTACGTTTTCATACAAATTTTCGCTAAGAAGAGAACAAAAAAGACAACTATCACTGGTATCTTAATAATATTCAAAAATTCGGTATAATTCAAATAGAATTTTGCTTTTGCTTTCGTAGAAGCAAAAATGAAAAAAAAAAAAAAGTTATTAATATTTTTTTTTATTATATTGTAATGCTTGGCCAATGTATTCATTCACTTGTATATTCATGGTTGTGCTTTGGAATACATATTTGTTTATTCGTTTAATTGTGGTTTTTATTACTTAAAAAAAAAAAAAAAAAATTCGATAGTTGCATGGCTTTTTTAAGACATTAGGTGTCGTGTGTCACAATTGTAGAGATAGCACGAAATTAATTGATTTATAATAATATAAACAATATAAACAATATAATGTACATTTTTTTTGAAATTATTTACAAAAAAAAAAAAACAAACTAAAAATGAACAAAACTTTTTCTCAGCTATAAGTTGCTTTCCGTCTTAATTATTCATTAGTTGTTTTTGCCTTACAATTTTTGGTAATAAAAGTCTTTTGTTTTTAAATGAAAAAAAAAAATTAATTAATTTCTATTTTTAAATACACTTGACTTAATCGAGATTCTGTATAAGACTGAATTTAATTTGATTTCAAGCATTCACTATGTAATCGCATTATAATGAATAAATGTTTTGAGTTTTTTTGGAGTATTTTTTAAGCTTTCCTTTAAGCTTCGATTTGTTAACGTGTATGTGAATGAGTTAAAAATTAAACTTCGACAACAATGCACTAATTTTGCTCTCTTTTAGCTGATCAAGCTAATCCTAATAGTCTCCGTCGTGCAACTTTAAAAGCAAGTCTTCTAAAACGTATATGGAAAAGACGAAATTTTCTTTAAAATCTCTTTTCAGCTCAGTTTACTGGACGTATGAGTTCTTTGCTTATTTTTTTATTTTCTTATTCGTCAGAGGGAAGATTAACAGCCGTATTTTTAGCGAACTCACACAGTTGTCCCAAGGGATTTTTTTGCTTTCGGTTTTTTTTTGACTTAAAAATGCTTGTTGTATAATAAAATCGATATTGAAGATGGAAAAGTTTAATTGCGAGTATTACCGCGGAATTCAAAATTTGAGTAATGAAAAGATCGAAAAACACATATCTCTCTTTTATGACAGGCGACTGATCGTAATATACAAGTAGATGCAGTTTTTAAAAGCGTATTTGACGCCTTAACATCAATGAATACTTCTTTGTATTGTATGACCACTTACTCAGGGCATGTCCCTTATTCATGTGACACGGTGGCAGTAGGAAGCAAGTGCGGAAAGAGAACGACAAAGACCGCAGTCTAGTAAGTGTGTACTCCATTAGCAAGTGTTATACTTTTATCGGCTGAGCACACACTGTAGCTACGAGTAAAGTAAATGTTATCGCATTGAGATATGAATTCGCGAACACAGACTTGGCAGTGGCGATTCTTACCTACTCGTCTACTCAAGCGGATGATCAAGTTAATGTATTCTTTTTCTATTATTATGTTACATTTGTGTTTGTCTTGTTGTTTATGTCTATTGTCTCCAACTTATTCTTGTCCTTAAAATTGCTTTTATAACAAGAAACTTATTCTTGTATTTTGTTCAAGTTATTCTTATGCTTTTTCATACATGTTCTAAGACATAGATTGAGTTCTAATTGTATCTTGTACACTTACATGGCTTACCACAATGAAAACAATGTTGCAAATTTATTAATGCCAGCCAAAAGGAGATAAGACATATATGCAAACAGAATCGACGTGTGTTCAAACGTATCTTAAAAAACTTAGTTAAAAAATAGTTAAGGTTTTTTTTTTAACCCATCAGTGTAGTTGTTTGCAAGCGAACTTTTAATAAAGAAACGCGCAATGAAAACGAGAGAGATATACTTGGAGAAGAGAAAGTCTTAGTTGAGCCTTAATAATAATTTTTTTTTATTTTTTAATTAAATCTAGTATAGGATTAGCGAATAAGTGCTTTTTCTCTGGTTTCTAATGCAAACTTAAGATATCAAAATGAATATTCTTTTATTTTAGATATTGATTTATGCTAGTGGATGGATGAACAATCAAGTTTCCTTGGTTATGCAAGACTTAGGGTTCCTTGTTGTGTTTCTTATAATACAAATAGTAATAGAAAGTTTACGAACTCTCTCTATAGCTGTAAGAAAGTGAAGGCGGGTGTATCTATTTGTGAAAAAAAGGAGACAATATTTTCTAATCGTATTGTTGTAAAGTAGATACGCTTTGAAAATAAATAACGGCAGAAATCAATTCAAGCATCTTACTTATACCTTCACACATCGGCTTAACAGTTGGAAGAAGTTGTTCGTTTTCTCTTTTATAAACCACCTTACGTGATAATTGGCCGGTATGGACGTAAACACAAATTATATCTTATTAGGTAGATGATAAAATATTATGTGTAAAAATATAATAAATACATGAAGTAAAAGAATAAAAAAAGAAAAGACAGGGCAGACATTACTGTTCAATAAGAAAGACTATCAAGCACCCTGCTTTATACCACCAAACATAATCCTCTATATACTTTGTTACTACATAAAGGCTAACTTTTTATGAGAACCTTTGAAAGAGGAAGAGCTCCGAGAATTTGAATTGTGTGGTCCCACCTCAGCACAGTACATCCATATGTCGGTATGAAGAAAAATTATCAGATGAAATCCATCTTCAATAGCGTCAGTCCTTGCATCAAAAGGCGTTAGTGACTTAATTAAAATAACTTGAAAATTGCAATCGATAGTTTGAATACACTGCATGGATACATACCGACGAACATAAGATATGAATAAGTAGTTTGAGAAAATGAATATCGGTCGATTGTTATAGATGGATTTACCGCTAAAACCCTTCTTTCACAACCGCATAAACTTAATACATAAGCGATTTCATAACTTTCAAGAGAAAGACCGTATTAGAAGCTTTAAGTTCGGGCTCTTAAATTTCGTTTTATAGAATGAAAAATCTCTTTGTTTTAACACTCGTTTTGATGATTCATTTTTTCTATTCGTATGAGAGCTAAATTGCATTTAAGTGTCAATTTATTTTATAAAATGAAACATTGATAATATTGGCATAAACGAACTTGTAACGAACTAAATCCACATTACAGAAGCATTCATAGTTGAAAGTTTTGATTTATTCGGATCATTAATAAATTCAAAGAAGTCCCTTTAGACTGGCGTACAAAGTCCAAGCTCGAAGATTGGTAAAACATGATCATTTCTAAAGCGGCAAATAATAACGAAGAGCGATCTGCTTACAATAACAGGATGCTTGAAAGATCATTCTTTGGATGACAACACATTTTTACACTTAATAAGTGTTGAGTTATGTAATTGCCGTAGTGAATTTGGCATATCCGTCCATGCTTTCATATAGGAGATGAGGAAAGTGACTTCAACAAAATAACGACTCAACAAATAGATACGTTTCCCCGTGTGCGGTTTAGATAAATAAGAGAGCGTTCAATTTGTCGCGATACGGCAAAAGGTTATCGTATAGAATAAGCTTTATTGCATACTATATACTCACACACATAAATGTTTTATAACTTTGCAGTCCATTTAAAAGATAATTTCTCAGAAAAAGTTTATTGGTTAGCGAAGCAAATGGAATAGCGTTTCAATAAATTTTATTAAGAGCGATTATTAGTTTAGTTTTATTAGTAATCGGAACATCAGGAGAAATCGGTGCATTTATTTTTTTTTTAAGGAATTTTCTTAATGGAGTTAAAAATCTTGTCCTACAACATCAAAGGCCTTGAAGAAAAACTTTCAAATCAGTTTTTTTTCGACTACATTGATGGCTTTCATATAGTTTTTCTACTGGAAACGCATGTTGAAAATCCGAAAGAATTGAAAGAGAAATTATTTAAAAATTTCACAATATACTGGAAACCAGCAGTTAAAGAGAAAAGTCGCGGAAGAGCATCAGGCGGATGTATGTATGGCATTAAAAACGATTTAAAATTAGCAGGAATTACGCATAAGTTTATCCGAGATGATGAAATTTTGAAAATTTCGACAAATACGTTAACGATTACACTCATTCCGCTGTATATGAGAGGAGCCAATTGGGACGAACACTTCAATAAGTTAGAAAAATGTCTTAAGGGACCACCAACTGTAACTAATCCCATTATAATGGGCGATTTAAATATTCGAATAGGGGAATTGACACCCAAGTTTCAAAAGATCGTACCACCTATGAATATTGTCCGAAAGAGAAGGATATCAAAGGATAAGAAGAGTTCATCCCAAGGAAGGAAATTTATCGATTTATGTAACGAACACAAATTAATTGTAACCAATGGTGCCGTTGAAGGTGACTTGGATGGAGCTATAACATTTTCCAGTCCCGTGGGCAGTTCTGTTAACGACATATGCGCCTTGTCATACAATTTGCTTACAAATATTACAAAGTTTTCAGTAGAGGAAATAGAAGGATCTGATCATTATCCTATAATACTAGAACTGAATCTGGGGGGAAGTGATGGGAATGTTGTTAAGAAAAATGAAGAACACGAACAACAGAGTTATGAAAACGAAACAAGATTGAAGGTAGAGAAGGTAAAGCTTAAAGATATAAGTACCACCAAAACCTACCGAAATATCGGTTCAGATTTATGGTTAAGAAAATTACCCGACTTGTCAGAAGTATTTGGTATACAAAACGAGGCATTGGCAAAAAATGACTTCACAGGTTTATCAAAGACTTACTCCGCTCTTGATACTGTATATAACCTTGCAGCTATTGTGCATTTAAAGTTTGAAGAAAATAAACGAGTCTACGCTTTATTTGTTGAAATTAAGAAAGCATACTTATCCGGCGGACCTGTTAAATCCAAAAAAAGAGCGAACTATGAGGAACGTTTCGATGAGTTCATGAATGATGTGAGCGTGCATTTAAAAGGCGGCCTTTCCATCCCAGGTAAGCGTAAGCGGATAAAAGTTCTACTTGGAAAGGAAATGATTATTTTAGCCGAGGACGCGGCGACTTTACAAGTTATGATAAATGATTTTTGCGACTTTGCTGAAACAAAAACGGTACTTATAACTCCTGCCTTCTGCAAAATTATGATATTCAGGCTAAGTGGTAACAGAAAGCGCAACGAAAAGTGGATATTGCAAGATAAAGAAATTGATGTACTATCACGATATTCTTACTTACATATGCTTTTGACTTCGAAAATGGATTTTTGTGATCATGTAAAAGAACTTTGCAGCAAAGTTAGGACAAAGTTAAGACCATTGTTTCACGAGAAGAACATATGTCCGAAAATGCAATATGAAATTTGCTTGAACATGTGTAAGAAGGTTTTCGTTTGTTATTCTCAATGTTGGGCTTATAACGATTATGAAGAGATTGACAGATTGCAAGCATATCTTATAGAAAGTATTCTTAAATTGCCGCGAGAGCCAAGAGCTCCTTTACACGCTCTCCTTTTAGAAACTGGCAGTGAAAATTGGTCTCTCTTCAAACTCGAAGGCCATTTAGAATATATTACCCGTGTCCTCTATAAACAACGCAAAAATAGCTTAACGTACGAATTGAGTTTATTACTAGTGGAGCGTAAAATTTTATGGGCTGAAACTCTGTCATGGAGTCCGAATGTTCCTCTTGAAAATTGGTTGAAAACCTGTCGCTTATTAATCGATGAACGAAGAGAGAAATATAAAGCTAAATATTTGCAATTACAACAAACGGTCAACGCATTTTATAAAAACTTGGATTATTCTAAGGGACAAAGTTATATGTTTATGGCCGAAAATCTAACTATTCCTGCTATAAAATGGATCTTTAAAGCTCGTTGTGACTTGCTGCACTTGAATAATTCATATTTGTCCAAAAAGCGGTACAAATTATGTCAGTTATGCAAAACGAAAGCTCTTGAGAATATACAGCATTTTGTCGGTTTCTGCCCGAGTTTAAACGATATACGGAAATTATACTTTGGAACTGAAATATTTTTAGAACAACAACAAATAATTGATGTATTAAATGGTGCCCATGGCTGGAATGCTTTAAGCAATTATCTGCACTATGCTTGGGAATATCGATGCGAGAGTGTACGCTTTAAGAAAGTATGATTGTCGGTTCGTAGCATATAGCAACGATGGTTTATGCGTGAAAATAGTCACAGGCAGGTTTGGTTGCTTGAAACGACGAATGATTGCAGTTATTGTCGAAAAGAAAGATCGTTTAGAAAAATCGTTTCATTTGATGGCCATCAGTCTATTATAAATTGCTTCCTAGATGTTCTTGTGACCGCTTGCGAGAACCATTGTTATAATGGATGCCAATTGGGACTTGTTCGAGAGGAATGCAAATTATGATGACGCATTTAAAGAATTCCCAAACGTAGCCATTAATTGTTCTTGCACTTACTTTAATTTCAAAGAAGAAGCAAAGTTAGAGAACTTTAGGGCAAAACCTTAAAGTTATTTTGGTTCGGTAAGCTCTATATAAGTTACAAATTCAAACCTTACAATACAGAAATTCCCCCCATAATAACATTTCCTTCTTATAGCCATTATTAGTTCAAGGATATATATATATATATATATATACAGCATAACTCTTCTATTCGAAAATATGGACTTGCAAGAAATCTGAGAGCAACAAAAGCATCGCCATATCGAATTAATTCGTAATCAGTTTTCCCATAATTATGGTTCCTTTGGTAATTAAATAGATAAATGTGGGAAAGTTGTGCGTATGTATCGGCTGAAAATAAGCTAATAACTGTGACAAGTTTTTGTGACGAATCTGAAAGCTTGCAAACAACAATTCCAAATCAGAACAGTTGATAATTAAATTCCGGCAACAGCGCTTACCAAATGGTGCTGCAATAAACGACGGCCTATAGAGACAAGACAAAACTCTGTCTTAAGAGAAAATTATTAAGCCCGCAAGAAACAATCGAATCCTTATCCTTTATCCTTGCTTTATTTATTCTCTCTCTCTCTCATTTAATTGGACTTGCAAATGCAACTCATATTTTCGGATGAGAAACAGAATTTTGTATTCTAAAGACGCAAGTTTGCATTGCACAAAGATTTGTATTTGTGCATAGATTACAATTAACACTAAACTTTGATTTAAGTTAAACTAAGATAGAGTTAACAATAAATGAAAAAATCGAACTCTATGAAATTCTTTTATTTAAATATGTAAGCGAAATTAATTGATAAAATCTTGTAGAGAAAATTTCAATTTCTTCAACTGGACTGTTCTCCCTTTCCTCTTTTTCCTCTTTTTTTTTTGCTCACTTTGTTTTCGCTTGAGGGGTCGAGTGGGCAAAGGAGCTCTACGAGCAACAATGGGCGTGGCTTCAAACTTCAAGTGCAGAAGACTTTTCAATAAAGCTGATAGTCTTCGATGCTAGCGCTTTAAGACTTTAGTCTTCGAATTTATTTCTCTGTCAACATTAATAATAATCCTAATAACACTGATACTAATTCTTTAGTACTTTTACGATGATTGCAATTATTTGCTATGATCTCTACTCTCTTCATTACTGGTAACATTAATTGGATCGGGTGGAAGTGCCATGTAGCGTTGAATGAAAACTGTACTTCTCATCATCTAAACAATTCCAACCATTTCAACATTAACTTGCAAATCACGGTAAGAACATCTATTACGTGCTTTTTGTGATAAAGTAGATTATTCGGTTCAATTAAATTGAAGGTAAATAATAAATCATTTCTGTAATCCTAATCTTAGTACCTTTTAGTAAATCATTTTGCTTGAAAAGAAATAAATTTAATTATCTCAAACGACATTTATGTGCGGAACAAAAGCATGATGAAAGACAGTTAAAAACGTAATAGTTGGACAAGGTCAATCAATCAATAAATAACTGAAATCATTTCGCGTAATACAATATTTAATCACCTATCTTGATCATAGTGTATTAAAAATTGTATTTTGCCGCCGTACAAAAGTTTGAGTTTGATCGCAATCACATTATATATGGGAAGGGATGCAATATAATCTAGACTTACCATAGTTCATTTATTTGACAATTGAAAATAAAGTTTTACAAGGGCAATGCAAGGTCTTATTTTCGACTGCGTCTATCTCTAGATGAAAATATGTTCAATTGTATTAACATATAACTAAAATCCTCACTCGCAAGCTGAGTATAGGTAGACGGAAGTAATGGTCTTTGAAAGATGTTCTCTGATCCTGTATATCTTCACACAGCTTCCATCCTTAGATGAAATTAAATCGAATTGCATTAATATATAATCAAAATATCGACCCAAAATATCCAAAATACAAAGGGGATAGATCGACGCACGGTTGGTACAATCAAAGCTGGGTCACTTTCAAGTTTTTCTGAGTATTGCAGACATTCGCACAACTCTTACGACAAATGGCCATAGAGTAAAATTGTCTGCAAATAGAAGGAAAGGGGAAGTTTGGACATTTAGTTATATCCACCACCGAAGAGGGTATGTGTATTCGTTTCCTCGCTTGTAACTTATTAGAAGGAGCCTTCAGTGACCCTATTGTGATTCATGATCAGCAAAAAATCCAGAAGCAATTTAAGCATGTTCGCCTGTTCGCCTACCGGTGTGTGTAGTGTCTGCGGTCAACATTTCCTCGATCCCAAAAGTGAAGCTATCGATTTCAAATTAAGCAGAGCCCCTAGAAGGTCTTGCACGCGGAGCCAAACTGTTTAGAGAATATGCGCACAGTACAGTTTAAGCTCAGAACAACACTAGTTTTGAGCAAAGAAAACGGTTTCCCATTATTCCTATCCTCAAGTAGATAAAACATTAAGAATTTTCACGTCTATTCAATGCCTGACTCTATAAAGTCTGTACAGAAAAGAAAATAATCGTTCACGTCCACTCAAAAGCGTAGACATTGGAAATTTCCTTTTTTTTATTTTTTGCTTTTTTTTCGTTTTTTTTTTTTTTTAAAGATAGTGGAAATAAGAGATTAAGTCACACCCGAATGTAATTTTCTTACTTTGTTTTTTAATTTGAAAACAATAAGTAAATTATTGCTTCGGATTTAAGCGAGAGTAAAGAAGTAACTAAATAATTTCATTTCCAAAATTCATTTGATTAAGTAGTGATCGCATTAAATTGAAAGGCGATACACTTGTTGTTATCGTTAAAAGCTTTAGCTTTTTTATATTCGACGCCGCCTGTGGTTGCAAGGTATATTAAATTAGCGTGGATGTATGTAACAATCAGAAAGGCTTAAGTTGAGTTTACCTTTTCGGAAGGGATTTAGCTGTCAATGAACTTTTCTATTCAAACTAGGGAATCGCATTTTTCGAGATATATCGACGAAAATTTGTTATACTGACATGTTCTGGATCTAGTGACGAACGGTATCAAAACTCGATTCTCTCTTCTCGATCACTCCCCATTTCGAAACAGCCATCATCTTAGGAAAAAAGTGGCAATTTCCACAATTTCTAAAGGAAAATCGCTGAGTAATATTATTTCGGTGTACTGAAGTGATACGAAAGATTTGAAGGCGGATGAGCTGATGTTTACAACTTCCTCTCCTGTCATCTTCCCTATGACAAAAGAACTCCTGGTTCATGTTAGGAATTGAATGTAAAAAGCAACCATTATAACAAGTTTAAGTCAGATTGAGCTAAAAATTAATTGTAGCAAATTTGGATCGCATAGATCGTGTAGGGATATTCGTGAAGAATAAGCCGTTGTATGGCAATAAAGACTAGATTCTAATACTTTATGAGCAAAATATGTGAATGAATTAAGTCTTTAACAAGAAGATTAGTTTCAATAAATTTCGCTACATCACACTTCTGGGCCGTTTCCTATATAAAGGACAAGAGCTTGATTTTACTCGGAATTTAGGTACATTTCTTGATACTTCATCTCACACAAAAAGAATGATTTTTTTTTTAGGCGAAATGGATAGTAGGGTATTTAATAACACACATCTTACCCGACTACAATGTGTTTACTTCTGCTTCTCTTAACTTGATTGAGCTGGAGCTTTCTCATCTGAGTTGCTATTTTTGTCTTTTCTGGGTTAGTTTTTAACGTTTAAAAAACCAAAACCAAAGAATTGCGAACTGTGTATAGTAAAAAGCAAAAAAAGTGATCAGTGTGAACAGGTTCTATTATGCAGACGTTGGTAAGCCAACATAACAACTACTGCCAAGTTGAATACATCAGTTTGTGTTCAATTTTGGTTGATTTTATGAAACGAAAAATCGTTTTGCTAATTTCGATGAATAACAAAGATTGCAGAGATGAGTAAAGGAGAATACACTAAAGCGTTAAATAGCGTTAATCTGAGAAGTAAGCGGTGATTTACTTAGCTCATTACAGTTTAAATCTTAATTCAATACAATAAAGAATAATTTATCGATTCAGATATGGATAAGAACAAGGGAAGAAAGTAATATATATGTATGTAAGTATGCAAAAATCTGATGGATTGAAAAAAGTTTTAAGCATAAAGCGATTTGCTTCTGGCCTCTGGCTTCAGTATCTGCAGCTGAGTACAAACAAAGCACGCTAAGTAGCCGGTAATAGATAAAAGACGCGATAAGATAGCAACAAAGTTATTATACGCAGAGCTCGCCTGCTTGGGCTTTTTAAGAAATCAAAAGCTCATGCAGAAAAGAAAAATACAAAAAAAAATTTATTAGAGAAAGCTTAAGCTTATGTATAACTGTATAATTCTGTTTCAAATGTTTTTGGCAAAATTTGCTCCATCAGATTTTTCATGCTTGAATACTTTGCTAAGCAAAATAGTTATTTCAATTTCATGGCTTCCTGCTCTAATCCCTCAAATTTCGACTCATTCGATTGTGAACATAGAATGTGGACTTAGTTTTTAAAATTATAAGAATTATTTACGGAAATTATTTGGAGAGTTTCAAGGAAAAAGTAATTCTACTAAAAACTGCTAGAGTTTTGCAATTTCACAACATTTCTATCTGCTCGGCTCACATAATCTTGAAAGATATGTTTCTTCGCATATCACGTTTCAATTCTCATTTCGAGTTCTCTCTTCGACTGCCTCACTCTGCTTATGTACCTTTTGAATCAGGATTATCAGGTTTAATCCTGATATTTGTGTTAAACGTCTTACCCAATGGATTTCTGGGGAACTTTATTCACCTGAAGCTAAACTGAGCACCTTTAAGTTATGACAAAGTACTCAAAATCTTTATTTCCGACAGTTTACGAAATTTCTGCTTCTGTCGAACTAAGGAGATTTCATCAAAAGTTACTTTATCAACTTTGCGGTTTTCGCAACAATATCTTCCTTCTGGGCCGTTTGCACAAACACAAACGTTTCTTCACAACATTGAATTAATATTTCAATTGTAGCGAGTAAAATTCATAGCTAGTTATCGCTCAGTGTATTTTTCAATGCTTCACCTGATCAAAGAAGACGATTTTTCACTTTGCAAGTGACCAAGTTCTCTATCGAATTATGCCTACACCAACGAAGAGAACAATCAAACTGATTTTGCGCTGATTTTCCCTTTTTGTTAGAATAAGTTATTATCAATTTCCATACAATTACGTATTTGTTTGTGAGTTAGCCCTTAACATTCATATGTTTGCCAGGCGTTTGTAAACCGCGCAGAATAACTCCACTGTTTCCTGTCACACTCCCTACACCAATTATGTACAAGGGTGTATTAAATTTGTGCAGGCCAAGTCGACAAGGACTTGAGATAGGTCCCCCGTTTTATTATACCGTTCATTGACGATTCGCGATCACAATCTAGATTGATCTAAATTTATCTGTCCGCCTGTCCGTCTTGTATTTAACCTAATTTGGTGCATCGATATGTTTTGGTCCAAAAGCGAACGCATGTTTTATGACGAAAATTAAACCATAGCAGAAATTTAGCTAAAAAATTGGCGGCCAGAAATATGAATCATATGTCAATTTTTTAGACCCTAACATAAATGTAGGGTTTATTAGCAAACAGAAATATAGTAATATTTTTGGGAAGTAAGTTAAGTCAGCTAACCCTTTCTGATCACGTCATTTGATGGTTTGACATCTTGCAATGTGCGAGTTTCCAAGAAATATATGTCCTTGAATGGAATAAATGTGTAATTTTTGTTGCCTTTATAAGGAAACGAGCGAATAATT
>NW_023998416.1:11426763-11499778 GCF_014805625.2 Glossina fuscipes
GAGAGAGAGAGAGAGAGAGAGAGAGAGAGAGAGAGAGGAGCGCATTTCATCGAAACAATCTTAAACGGAATGACATAATGTAAAATGATAAAATACGTAAACTTAAAAATATAAAGATTAAAAATATTGTAGATGTCAAATAGTTGGCGCCCAGCATATCAACATCCTTCAGAAGGGATCTCGGTCTTGAATAGTGACAATAGATATCCTTACAGGGGAGATGAGAGCGTTCAAAGCCAAATATCGATAATACGGAACCATCAAAGCTATACTTGAGGAATGAAATTTTGAATAGCCATTTTAATGCTCGCGATGTATCCTTTTCTTGCAGAAAGAACCCGGAAAACATAAGAAAAGGACAAAGCAGAAATGGCCCCAAAATAGCAGCGATCTGAAATATCGAAAATGTAATCCAGATATATAATAGAAATTGTGTATTGTGTTTTTATAGTAAGCAAATACTTACTTTGATATTTAATGAAGCTCCAATAGCCAAACCAATACTTTGGCCCACCAATGCTGTTAGAAACACAATCGTACAAAATAATACTAAACGAAATAATTCAGCTGGCTGATCAGTTAGTTTATAAGTTATAATAATATAAATGCTTGTGCATAATAATTGCATAGGAATGTCAGCCAAAGTCATGGCTATGTAATATGCTTTCAATGAATACCAACGGTTGAAGTGTTCTCTGCATAAAATCGGTAACTCTAAGGGAACTAAAATAAACAAATAATCTGATGAAGATCATGTTTTCTCGCTATTTACTAATGCTTGTCGCTTACATTTCACTAAAATAGAAGAAAAGGCTGTGAACATTATAAACATTATGGAATAAAAGCAATAGCGAAAATTATTCAAAGCGTTCCCGGCATCATTGCCAATACCATAGTACAGCCAGCCGATCAAGACGGCGGTAACGAAACTAATTGCAAATCTTATCGCAGATAAAGATCGATCACGCCATAATATTATAAATGTTCGAATCAATAAAATGCTTATTTGGTGATAGAATGGCGTCGCATAGATATTCTGATGTCTGCACAATTTAGGTGAATGGAATTGAAATTTCGGTTTCGTAGCGGTATTCAATATGTTAATCGAATTTGTTATCAAATTTGTTGGCGTTTCCTTAATAGACGTTAGAGAAGGTCCGGGATTATCATTAACGTTTCGATAAGCATTCTTCGCGGACCTTGCAGGTACTGCATTCAGTGCGGGAGCATTAACAGGAGTTATAAGACCAGAAGACATCATTTTATCTAAAATAGAGCAAAAAAAAAAAAAAAACAGGCCAGCTTAAATTTTTACTAGTCTCAAGACTCAAGCCTCAAGCCACAAGCCTCAAGCCACAAGCCTCAAGCTTCAACCTTTTTTCGTGATTATGAGCATTTTGTAGACCCGATCGGTAGACGGATGGTAAAATGTACCTAGTAATGGTGTAAACACGACATGATCAGACTTTCCAACTTGATCTGTTAAACTACTTTAATGATCTATTGTAGACGTGTAGCTTCAAATGTTTAAAAAGCAATAATTTCTGTGCGATAGCTCAGAGGCCATAATTAAATTGATTTAAAAAAATTTTTTTTCTTTACAGTGTGGCTCAAACAAAGGGACGGAATAATTTTTTGATACCGCAGCCATTCGAAACAAATTTTAGGAATCTATCACTAAGAATAATCGCAGTTTTTAACAGCTGCTTGAAGATTGATTGCTATTGACGGAAACATTTTAGAAGATTGACTTTTCCAGTTTTTTTTTCTTTTTCATTATCTGAACGTCTAAGGGATGATGTAACAAGTTTAACTATTCGATCTAAAGTTATATCGATTAATAGAATAAATGTTTTATAGAACCTTTCACGGGTACTTTTGAGTGTTATTGAACTAATAACTCCTACGTAACTGCATATGTCGATGGCAAGTGTATAAGGATTACTATCTTATCCTAGGGTGTGTTCCGAATAGTCATTATCTTAAATAGCATTCCTTGTTCCCGGGAAGCTCAAAATGTCAAACAGTTAACAAAGGGGTATCGGAATTAAGCTCTATATTAAAGTTTAGTTTTTAAAGGTATATAAGCAGAAAATTTGCTGAACGTAAAAATCAATCAATCAATCGTGATATTTGCAGAAAAAAGTCTTTCGTGTGCATATGAACTCACTAGAGTAAATCACTGTGAAACGATGAAATTTCCGTTTCTTTAATTAAGCGTAAATAATTTCCTTGTAAATCGGGCTACTAAGAAAAGTAATTTGAATAATATTTACGCTATCCTGCAAAAACCTGAGTCCAATGGTATGGCATTTTCCGTAACAATTTTTGTGGCTTATCACTATTCGCTAAAAGATGTGAAAATGCATCATTAGTCTCACTAACCAATTGTTTGCATTGCTTCCAATTGCATCCGGTTAGATGCGTTGCTTTGCCTATATTTACTATTGCGTCCGTTTTGAATTTTCTGCACGAGCTTATCATTTTGTGGACCATAATCATCGGTAGCTATTTCCATTACTGTTCATGAATAGATGTTTAATTAATTAAAAGGATATTGAAAGTAAGAAATGCTTCGTTTAAAGATGGCTTACAGTAATCTGCTGGATTAAAAAATTCCGGACATGGAATATTTAATTCATTCAAAAAAACGAGTAAATTATCAATGCCACCCGAATAAATACAATTGCCGTCCGCTATGGCGTATAAATGATCAAAAAGTTTAAATGTCAAAGCGCTCGGCTGATGTATAGTACAGATAACAGTACGTCCTTCCGAAGCCAACTTTTTTAATAAAGAGATGCATTGCTTCGAAGTGGAACTGTCAAGGCCGCTAGTTATATTTCATGAAATTAATTAGCAAATTATTTTTATAATTACTCTTAAGTCATACAAAAAAAAAAAAAAACTTTCTTAATTGCATAACGTACCTTGTTCGGTTCATCCAAAATTAAAACGGGTGGATTGTTAACCAATTCCATGGCTATGGCTAAACGTTTCTTCTGCCCACCTGATAACTGACCGGTACGCGTATTACGGTTTTCGTACATGCCAATCGCTTCTAAGATTTTATTAATCTTTTATAAGAAAAAAACTTTAAGGTTTAATTTATGCAATACTAGCAGGACGCTTACTGACCCTTTCTCGTTTGCTGAAATTTTTCAAATGTGTACCGATTTTAAGATTTGCCGCAAAATGCATCGCCTCTTTTACTGTCAGATAAGGCTGCAAGCTTGTATCTTGTGTTATAAAAGCTACATTCGATTTAAATGCTTTCATATCACGCGGTCGTCCATTAACAGTCACTTCGCCATTGTAACCAAAAGTCCTGCAATACATTTTTAATAATATTAAATAATTTTTATTCAATTAGCTGTGACGAAGGGTTACATTACGTATAGCCTGAAAGTATATTGAGAAAGGTACTTTTACCGGCTCCTGATGGGCCCACGATCGCTGTTAATTCACCAGCCTGGAAAAGCCCCGTCAAACCATTTAGAATAGTCTTGGTTTCTGTTGAATAGAGTATAAAACGTTTTAATTTATTAACAATCGACTTTTACTTGCACTCTGAACGAATTGTTTTGACGATGTGTATGACGTAATAAAAAACAAGAAATGAGTTTTTTAAGACGAGGACATCGAATAACTCGCCTAAGCGCGCCATATATGTATTTGTTCTTAATTGTGAATGTGATCGGAACTATGTTTCCATTTTCGAAGAGCTACACTCAACATTTTTATAAAAGTTTTCATGATGACATGTTGTCATAGATTGTTACCCCTTTAGTACTAACATGAAATCATCTTTAATTTTTTTTTGTTTTTCTTTTTAGATTTTCTGGTTTTTATAATATTTACAGTTTTAATTTGTATTAGGTTTTAGCTTTCTATGTACCTTTGAAAGACTTTAGGATTTTAGAAGACGAATGTTTAATAGATGTATAAATAAATTCCTACCGCTTTTTGATAAAATTCAGCTCTACTTAAAATATATTTGTTACAAAACTTGTTAATTGAAATATCGAAAATCGTTATCTGTCTTCTTTCTCTTTTCTCTTCTTTTCTGCGGTCTTTTGCCATTTATCGAGTAGCTTATGGATGCCTTCCGGCTTGGAGGGGAAATAGCCATTAATCCATCATTTGCTAAATGTGACTGCATCAACCTGAATAAGTGCCAAATGGAAGGGCTAAGAGGGGATGATAAGAGACTATCGCGGGATGCGATAAAACTGCGAGATATACACAAAACGTCGGCAGTTCTTGCATTAATATATTTATTATATGCA
The DNA here is from genome assembly GCF_014805625.2 of Glossina fuscipes. Taxonomy (NCBI): domain Eukaryota; kingdom Metazoa; phylum Arthropoda; class Insecta; order Diptera; family Glossinidae; genus Glossina; species Glossina fuscipes. The sequence continues at coordinate 11,431,053 of NW_023998416.1, forward strand.
TGTATCAAGAGCATTGCTTTTCGAATAGAGGTATGCATGTATGGTATGTTCTGTTGTAAGTGTACGTTGTAAGCATTCTTTGAACCCTCTAAAAAGGCGGCATTAGTTACTCGCAAATATTTGCTAGCAAGAGGCAAACATTTATATGAATTGTGATCAAAGTCTAAGGACTGTCTTTTAGGACTGTCGTCTAATCTGTTTCTAATTGAACAGAATATATTTAGCATTTTACATGCAGTATGATGCGCATGATGAGCATCAAAAAATTCAAAGTAAATCAAATGAAATTAATTATTCACTGCCAATGCAATTCTAATGAATTTCAAATTTTTTTTTTGTTTTTTTCTTAATTAAAACATTTTGTTTTCATTTATATAGTAATGTAAGCTTAGATTTTATTCAAATTTATTCGAATTATTATTGTAAATGAACGAACAAAAAAAATTAATCAAATCAAACTATTTTTATACTGTAGTATATAGCAACTCACAAGACCACACACGTGCATTTATGCCAATTTAAGTGCATTTGCACTCTGCAAGATCTTTTTGTTGCTGTTTAGGTTATCTGTAAAGAAAGTCATACAGAAATAAATACGAAAATTCATCTCATCTATGCCGAATCCTTTGTACCTTCCATTTTTATGGTAAAAAAAAAAAAAACAAACAGCTAAAAAATCAATATTCAATTCAGCACATTTGCTAGTATTAGGTGATTGTGTTATTGAGTTTCTCCATTTTTACGAAATATACGTGAAAATTTCATTTTATTTAATTTTCGGATCATCAGCGAAAGACTCGGAGAAGAGAAGTGTTCTTGGTTTCATTTTGCATTATAGGCGTTCACCTTGACCAATTTGGGTCATTTTCAATGCCGACCTGCGTGGAAGAATATTCAGTGTCTTCCTCAAACTTGATATTAGAAAAGCACGGCTAACCACCCAGATGGGGGGGCGATTGTTTGTTAATTTTCCTTATGCACCCTATAGTATATGATCACCCATAGAATACACGTGCAAACTTGTATAGTGTTATCTGCTGTAGTTTGTAAATAAAGAACAAAGGAAACAATTTTATCCCTTTCAAAATCAGAGAGAGGGAGAGAGAGCCCTCAGTTTACGTGGTATCGTAGGCCCTTTAATGGACTTCGCCATTCGTCAACGTACAATGTTTTTGGCACAATTATAGCCAAGAGCTTCATTTTGACAGCCGGGACAATTTTTGCAGTAGACGTTGCACAAGCGGTCAGAGGGACAGACAAAGTATGCTTAAATCGACTTAGTATTTGATACTAATCTACGATATACATTATATACTTTATAAAGTCTTTGAAATTTCCTTCCAGGTCTTGCAAATGTCTTGAAATCGATTATTGCTCAGAGACATATTTTGCTCTTTTCTTTTCTGCGAGTTTGGTAGAAATTTGCAAGCGAAAGGATACAATAAAGTTTTGTTCCTAAATGTTCGTCACTTATGTTAATTCTTTATTTAAAAGAACGATGGGTTACGTGCATTAAGCAGACGATCGGAAGGATACAATATGCGGGGTATGTCGTATTTGTGCTTCTGAGAGGTACGGTTGGAAGGGTGCAAATCATAATAAGTAAATTTACCTAAAGGCACTAAAAAAAATTGATAAAAAACTGAAGAAAACTGAACAAGAGGAAGAAATGCTTCCAATACTTCTCACCTTTAGCAATGTTTTGCGGAACTACTTGTCCGAAGTATCTACTAGAACGAGGCAAAAATAGTTTCGAATTCACTGACAAAATCAAAAGAAATAAAAATCTCTATGGCTTTTTTTAATGGTCATTAATAACATACATACACACGTACTAAGTATAAAATATGTAGATGTCAGCGCGGAACTTGTTTCTTACTAATCCAATATCTGGCTTTCGGATAATTTCATAAATTGTACTTGAATCCCGTTTCAGTTTTAATATCAAAACAAAACAATTATATCAATTATAAAAACCATGAACTTGTCGGAAAAAAAATAAAATTAAAAATGAAACAGTTAACTATAGGAACGACGCAGATAAGGCTGTAATTACCGTGTCTAAAAAATCTCGTACGCTTAGAATAGCGCAAGTTATCAAAGCCAATATTCAAACGATTGATAGTCTTGTTTATCTCAGTCGGATGTGCTGCACTTTCCCCTGTTGTTGTTGTTGTTGTTGTTGTTCTTGATGAGGATGTCGAACACTCGCTATCAGCGATTCCCACTGGCGATAAATTATAATCAGTGTTATTTGCTCTATGGGTGCAAGCAATGTTTAAACGCAGGTTGCTTCGTTTGTGCGGAAATAACGGTTTAAGATTTGTGCTTGAAGAAGGTAATGCGTTTTCATTGCTTCCGCTGGCGTTGGCCATGATATTCAAAGGGATTTCATCGGTTTGTTGAATGTGTTGTTTCACTAACTTTGAGGTAGCTTCGTCGGAGCATGGTAGCTTACTGGCCATGGCTTTACTTTTTATTTATTATCCAATAGATTGCTATGTCAATATTTTTCACTTACTTTTCACGCTAAACACTTTACTGAATACTTCGCTTGTTTATAACTTAAAGATCAAAAGTGTTTTGAGTTAACGTCAAGACGTTTAAAGTTCAAGATTATTGACGAAATATTCTTTCATTCATAATTTTTTTCTCTTCAAGCTTAACGTACTTTCGCCGACACTGATTCTTTTTTTTTTTTGCTTTGTAATTTGCTGCATAAGTTTTATATATTTATATATATATATTTTGTATACGTTTTTTGTTTATATTCGTTTTTATTTACTCGCAACTCTCTCGCTCTGTTGTTTCTTCATAGTATGAGAGAGTAAGGGAGAAGTCTCGAATACTCTAGATGTATGAAAAAATGATTTTGTTTTTTAGTTGCTTGCTGATTATACGCGTACAGCATTTTGGATGCACAAGTGGAACTACGTTACTGAAATTTTAAACTTGAACTGAATTAAATGACAGAATTAGCCCGACTATAGTTCCTTCTTAGTATAACACTTGGAAATGAAGTCATATACTTGTATATATGTTTATAGTCTCTACATATGTCTCCTTGTCGTTCCGCCTCTCTTCTATAATAACTAGATGTAATCTGCAGAGTATTCATCCTCGATCAGTGCAAACGAGAAACTTTCAACGCTTACACCGAATGTCAACCAGATATCTTAATGTGCGTGACCGAGAGAATATTTGTTATACAGACATTTAGACGGACGGACACACATGTCTAAAACGATTTAGAATTCGATTCCAATCAATTCCAAAGTGAATAACTTAGAGGTTTTCCGAAGCTTCCTTTTGAGTTTCCGAAACTATTTCACAAAATGACTTGTGAATATAAAAACATGTAAGAAAATTATAATTGGTCATGGTCGAATCTTACACACCCATCACCGTTATTCTAAAACAAACTAAAGAAAAGGAAAAGAATTAAATTGTCTTATGCCTTTAGGTCCTTGACCGGCTTAGGTAATTTTCAAATTATTTTGCGGATTCGTAGGCGATATCCTCGCAGTTTGCGAAAGGGACAATGTGTACCACAGATACTGCACAGTTAAACAGATCGGTAGATGAACAGGCGGCCATTTTTATGCACTCTCCAAATTTGAAACGGTTCAAGAATTTATTTACTCTATGGCATTTTTGAAGATTGCCTTTGCGCTTTTTAAAGATATTGAGAAGAAAACATTAAATTTTGCTACACTATTATAAAATATTAGATGGGGTTCAGTTCAATTTTTCCCATTTTTTACTTGTACTACAGCCTCACTTATAGAAAATGCGCTCAAATTTTGGTAGACTTATCTGCTGTAGTTTATAGGTACTGAGCAAAAAAAAAACAATTTTTTAATACTATGAATAGCAGAGGTGTTGTCAGTGTACTTGGTGTTGTGGGCGTATCTCCTCCGTCGAATGTGCAGGCAAAGACTTCCAATTTTTCTGCTAAATTTGAAGTGAAGATAGCTTCACTTTTGCGGCCAGGAGAATCGTCACAATAGACATTGCACAGTTGGCCAGGCGGACATGCTTAAATCGATTCAGAATTTGCTGGTGATCAAGAATATATACACTTTATGAGATCTCTGAAATTAATTAATCCTTCATTCTTCGGTAAAGGACCATCCGGCCACAAAACAGCTCACTATAACTGAAAGCTGTAAGTTAAAGCAACAAGTTCTGCAAATGCATCTTAAAACTGGATTCTGTCGACAACCCACGTTTACTAAAGAAGCTCCGCAATACGAATAAGTATTGGTTTAAAATAGCGAGCATCAAAAATCGCCCTAAGACGAATGTAATTTTCTTATATATATTTTCTTTATTTAATTACTTGTACTGGTAAGCAAATTATCAAAACCAACGTTTCGCGGTGCAAAGGCACGGTTTTCTATATCGAATGAAAGCTGAAAAGAAACAGATAACCATTGTTTTTCTCTCTATCATAAGTTTTTTGCGGTGATTCAGATACTGTCCTACATTTTTTCAATAATATGCTTTGGTTTATCTAACACAGATGGCTAAAGCTGATATCGCGGACAATGTTCTAAGTTTTTGTTTTTGGCGTTAAATAAGAAATTTAATTAACTCTTCGTTCACATTTCGTTAACCGTTGTTATTATGAATTTTGAGTCAAGCGATTATGGTTCTATTTAAGTGCCTCACTCAATGTATTTACGCGCCTTTGTTTTCGGTGCATGTGTCCGCATATAAATATTGTTTTTCAAAGAAAAATTTAAAAAAAAAACAAAAAAAAATTGTTTCGTTTCACTTTGTTTACTCATTGATGTTGTTTTTAAAGCAATTAATTTTATTTCTTCTTTTTTTTTATTTTTTATTTTTTTTTTTTTAATATAATTTCACTATAACTGATAATTTATAATATTTTCGTCACTCGTTAGCTTTTAATTTGGCCCAAATTTTGAATATTATTATAAGATAATTTAAAAAGTATTATAATAACAACTATAAAGTTATTTAATTCCAAATTTCATTGTTTATGATCGCAATGATTAAATGAACTTTCATCTCTTTTAAGTGTTAACTGTTTTTTGATTAAGTAACATTGCGACATCATTATCATTATTAATAGTTACATTTAATATTAAAATTATTACTTTTTTTCTTTTTGTTTATTTATTTTAACATTTTCATAAAGTATGTTAAACATAAAATAAAAAAACAATGACTGCGCATATAATAAATGCCTCTTAACTTCACGCTGACTTACTTTAAACTAAAATTAATTTCGTTGTTTAGTGGATTTATTTTGTAACTAAACAAACAATTCCAAAAAAAAAAAAAAAAAACAAAATTTTCTATATTTTTTAGTTTTTTTTTTTTTTTATTGGGTAAAAAATTTTTTTTTTTTTTTTTTTTGCTCGTAATTACTTTGAATGCCGTCTTATCATTTACATGCTTTTTTTTTTTATATATATGCTTAGCATTTATAAATGGGTTGTTATGTTATGATGGATTACGAAACAATAGTCAAATACGTCAGCTGACAATATTCAAATTTGTACTCATTTTAAAATTTTCAATTTCTCAATCTCTCTCTCTCTCTCTCTCTCTATCTCTTTTGCTATGTTTCTAAAAGCAATTAAGCAGCTCAGTTTCTAGAGTTCCTAGATTTATAGAAGGCTCTCCCAATTATTCTGAATAATGATTTTAAATGAAACATTTTGCTATAAAATTAACGGCTCTTAGGTGAGAAATATTTTATAAAATTTCAAAAGTATTTGTTATACATTTTTCAATTGAACGACTTAGAAGCGAATAAACAACCATAACGCATAACGCAACAATCTAATACAACAAAACTTCACCCACAGTAGCGCAAACTATAATAAAATGTCATCAAACAAAACTAGCGCCAGCCTGACTGCTTACACCGAGTCGATCACTCAGCCATTTATTGATTATTATCATCAAGGCGTGAGGTTGGCGATGTACAAAAGTTGATAAATACACTAAGTATAGAGAAAGATATACTAATCAGCTTGCGAATCATGTTTACATTATTGCGAAGAACCCTAAGCGGGGTAAATAATTCATTTTGCATTGGCTAAGCTTTAACAATTGATAACTTTGTAGTCTGTCAAAAAACTACTCAGAACTAGGCAGCTACGCTTCTCAAAACTGAGATCAATTAATTAAAAAGTGCAAGCTGTTAACCGGTAGTAATCAATGAAGAAATCTTGAAGATCCGTACAAGTTGATATAGAAATTACCTTATCCGCACACATCTACTATTTGGGCAGTGCCTGTATACGACAGGGGCAAATGTATATAAATTCTATATAATTTCAAAATGACTGAATGCAAGTTAAGACATGTCTTGTACGATTTGCATAAAGATTGATTTCGCTCGTGCGCAGCCTGTTCCAAAGCATAACGTAATAGTGCTCTGTAAGACTGTGACTCACATGTGCATTAGTGAAATTTTGATATCGTGGCCAACTTCGAATTTAAATATTGTTTTTTTTTTTAGTGTTACTTGTCAACTTAAAGTAAAGTTAAAAACAACAATTCTCAGAAATGCGGTATAAGACAATCGCAAAATTTTAATTTCAAATGGGACTCAAACATTCCTCGTAGTCAGTTTAGGGTTAAAGTTCTTAAAGTGCAATGTACGCTATGATTAAAAATTGCTAATCAATGAAAAAGGAACATATTTGATGCGTAAGACATCTTAAAGGTCAATTTATATTCCGATACTAAAACAATAGAAATTAGATTATAGTAAATACCTGAGAGTTACTATTTAGATCAGTCAAAATTAATCTACCTCATCTTATGCCTTTTCCTTAAGAAAAGTCCGAACTACATAAACAACAGTCTACAGGCGTCGATGAATACATAAAAACACTTCCCTTTTCCCCTAGAAAAAATACTAAGGGATCAAAAAGTAAATCAAAGATGTTATACAAGCACTTGTTCCAAGCGACTTAATTATGGTAAAGTTTTGCATTAATTACGATTTGATGTATTAGCGATTACTTTATAGGGTACTGTTTAATAAATTAACAAAGTCTTGGTATTTTTTGATCAATTTTATGCTTCCAACTTTCATAAGACCCATCAGATCAGAGTCAGGTAGTTTATGATATACTCATTCCACAAGATAAAACTATAAACATCATACAATTTCTATTAATTTTACTACAAATATAAAGTTTATATGCACTTGTCCTCAGCTATTTATATGAATTGCCACTTATAGCCGAATTCCAACAAACAAAAACACAGACATTAATTTAAGAAAAGAATGAAAAGACAAAACGACAAGTATGACTAAAATGTTTTCGAATGTCGGAATGTATATATTAGGTTGGGGCAAAAGTGCTGTCACATTTTAAATAATATATATGTATTCAAATATGTTTGACTTGTTCGTCAACAATCGAATGGTGGATACCGAGTTCCTTTGCAAATGCAAAGATATGGACTACTGTTCAACGTCGCCGGGAACGTTTCAATATCACCCAGAGCTTAAAACGAGCGGAACGAAATTTGCAAAATATCTTCGGCAGATCCGAACAAGAACTTTACTTTCCAACGTGTCACATTAATTTTTACAAGCTTCCTTTCCGGAACTCATACTAACCATTAAGTCTTAAATGTGTTGCATCTATTACAGTTTATGAAGGGTATTGAAAGTAGTCCTCCTATATCGTAATAGGATCGCGCATGACGCCTTCCACCTGTTTACATAAATCTGGCAATTAAAATAACCTACAGATTGCAAGATACATCAGAACTTTCTTGTCAACCTAATACGTTGTAATGCCTTTGTTCCGTATTTTGTGGGTATGTCAAATTAAGCAACAATCGATTATCAATTGGCAAACTTCGTCTTCATTAAAAAGGCGACGAAAACAGCAAATTATTTATTTAATAAATTCCTTATCACAGTCAAGGGGGAAAGAGTGAAGAAAATCTTAAAAGAAAAGTTTCTATTGCCCACGAAATTGATCGAAAGCAGATCGAGAACAGTAAAATATGAATTATAAGTCTGCCTAAAAGTAGGCAATATAATTTATACGACTCATCTCAATATGCAAATTGAAAAAAAATACATTTTTTGGAGACTTTCTTCGCGTAACATCTAAATTGCGAAGACGTCGCTTATCAATCAGTTAATTACGTCGATCTAATTGAATAATATTCATTTAAATTATGTGACAACTATACTCGTCACACACAGAATATGTGTAGCATGAAATTATATGTTGCCTTAACAAAATACGACAAAACTATTTTCTAAAATACTAAAAACTATGGCCAATATATTAGGTGTTTGCAAAAATGTTGATCAGCGAAGGTTGAATTCAACGAGTTTGACCTTTCACTACATAAACTAACAGTTTCCCATTTAATAGTATTGATTTATTCAGTGTACTCGGACGTAAATTCGGATTCATTACTTTAATTGTTTATTTGAAGAAATCTGCTGCCGAAGCCCACCAAACACGTTCAGAGTACTATGGTGATGTTGGTTCATCATATCTTTTATTGTCGGTCAAGGGTTTTAAAGTGGCGACATGTATTGATTGAAAATGCCATTTTTCGGCCACTTGTTGCAAGGGTTGTCCAGAATACACTGCTGCAGCTCGAATGGGAAGATCTATCACACCCATCTAAACCAAAATCAGTCGTATTTTAATGAGAAATAAACGCACGAAATTGTATTGAAACCAAAATCAATTGTATTTTTATAAGAAATAAACGACGATTGCCGTTACATATAACGAATTCAACAACTGCACATCACTTTTAATTGCTTCACTATAAGAAAACGGCGACCATTCATTCATATCGTACTTGTCAGACATGACGTCTCCTGACTACCAGTTGTTCAGATCGGTGCAGCATGGTTTGGCTGGCACCCGGTTCGGCAAAATTGAAGAAGTGCGAAAGTAAGTCCGTGGGTGGACAACTGCCAAACCAATATAACTTTCCCCGCCAATATATCGCCATGTTGCGAAAAATGTTGTAAAATAATGGAGACTATTTTGATTCATATTATATTCTACCAATTTTTCATATATATATTATACCAATTCATGATATATATTATACTAATTTTTCATAATAAACGCCCTTTTCAAGTGAAAAAATGATGAATAATCAAAATTTGATGTGGAAATCCAACAAAGAAGGATGGACGGATCATGACGTATACATTCGGCATACAAAATTAACTAGTTAAATATATATATATTCTTGGTCGACCTTAAAAAAGTATGCGCAATTGTCCATTGGTCAATTTAAAAAAACAACAACAAAAAAGAAAAAAAACAGAAAATCGAATGCTAAACTTTGCTTTTGAATAAATTATAGGCGTATATATAATTAGCGAGAAAACAATAACTGAATTGCAAATAATCTGTATTGGAAAACAAAAACTGCGGACAGAACGCGATAAAAATAGTTGTTCAACAACCAAAGTTGCGGCATAATAACATCCGTCTAATATACGTTCATCAAATGACGATTAATAATTACACGACGCAAGGTGGACACATGTCAGTAGTGAAGTTATTGTATACGTTTCCCTTTGTGTCCATTAGACCAAACTATTAGCTATGTGTGCATCTCATCGGACACAATTTGATATTTATCAACTTTTTTGATCTGTTCGATTGTTCGAGAGGCATCCAATAGACAGCCGAAGCAACGACAATTTGACCTACAAAAGAAAAGAATGGCAACATGTTCGATACCATTGAATGATAAATACTTACTGGTACTTAGGTGCTAATAAACGCTAGTATCTTGCATAGATATTCAAGTTGTGCCTAAAAGCCAAAAAAATGCTCTTTTATGTATTTTTTTTTTTTTTTTAATTACTGCTATTTTTATTAATAAAAAAAAAATATGAAAACGCAAACATAAATTATCAAAATTTGTAAACATTTCTGCTTAAAGCTAAATCACAAAATAACAAATTTTTAACAGAGTAAATCGGCAAGAAAGTTTAAACAAAAAAAAAAAAAAAAAAAACATAATAATAACAACCAAAGTGTAAACTAATATTTGGCTTTCAAATGGTGCAAGCGAAAGAAAAAAAAAGAAAAGAATTTTGAATTCAAATATTGTCGGTTATTTAGGATACCTTAGACCTTAAACATTTTATGAATAATTTTTAATTTATTCAACTGACACCAGTTATTATCCTATTTTTACGTTACAGCCTTACATTTTTTTGTTTCTTCTTTTTATTTTTCTAACATGAATTATGAATAATATTATATGATAATTGATGCAAAATATGATATATTAAATAATAAATAAGGGAAATAATCTACCGTTTGCTTAATTTATACCATAAAATTATTATTATTAGTAGATAAACAATACCGGTGGATATAAACAATGTGCTAAAAGAATCTAACATGCTGAGATCGTCGACGTTCATGAATTTTAGAAATATTTTCGGTTTTTGAAAATGACAATAAATTATATCATCCGGGCAATATAATGGTTTTCGATTTCTGCCGTAGAGTGTATTCAGTATACCGTGTAAACCGGCCCGACTATAACTAATATGCCACATCCAACGAAACATTGGCGTGACATCAACATATCCCGAGCAAAATCCAAAGAATGACATCATAGCGGCATATATAGGACCTAAGAACACCGCCATCTGTAAAAATATAAAGTGAAATTAAAAAAAAAAAAAAAAAAACCAAACAAAATAAACAAATTTTTATTTTAATATGAAAATTACCTTAATTGGGAAAGTGGCTCCGAAAAGAAGTCCATAGGCCTGGGCACATATCGAGATCATAACGCAAAAACATACGAAATAGTAAACACGATTGTCATCGTACAAATCGTTGCCGGTTAAGTGTAAACTTATAACCGCATAGCATATCACACAAAAGCACTGAAATTAGATCAAATATAAGCAGACGGTAAGTAAAAGAACCAGATAAATAAATCATTCATGAGGCAATCACTTTCGATTTGCTTTGGATCTTCGGAATTCACGATCAATTTAAACAAATTTGAAAAATTATTAAAATCGCTTTTAAAGTAAGTTTCGTGGTGTTTGGGAATTACTGAACATTTTCAAAGAAAATGAAGCGGGTACATAACCTACGGTTCAGTTCATTCGATGGAACATTGCCGCATTTCCAGATGTAGTGGAACAGTTAGCGGAAGCTGTTCAGACAGACAGTTAATTAGCAATCTGCTAAAGTTCTGTCTTGTTCAGGTGTAAGAAGAAAGGGACAAAAGCATTTCCAGATGATTATAAAGACCCCTCGGGCTGTTGTCTTATCAGGTACTTAAGGAGGACAGATGGTAGTATGCTGCCCTCGATTATTTTTCATTCTGGTACAACTTCAATGGATTATTTTTCGTGTGTCCATGTTCAGCTTTTTAGCCTCTCCTCTATTCCAGATTCAAAAAACTCCATTATTACTCGCAGGCCTTTAAGTCCATAAATTAGCTTTGCGGAGCAAACCAAGGTAAGCCTATCCTTTTTTTGATTATCTGATAGCTTGCAATATTATGTAAGAGAGATGAGTATTTAGTGTTTTTTTGAATGTGTGAATGTGTTTTTTTATAATTTCGTTTTTCTTTTCTTTCTTTTTCGTATCCCATCCCGATGATGATACTTTGCGTTCAGATTACTCACTTCAAAATTATTCATTGGGAAAAAATATATGTATTTCTAAAATTATAATGATATGTAAAACAAAGGAAACGCTAAACAATAGCAGAAAAATTACGTTCGCAGATGCGGCATTGAATTAAGAATTCACTGAAGGCTTGAATGCATAGTAGAGTCACCTTACTTTCCAACGAGATACATCGCTCGTTGATCTGATAGATCGTTAGAGAATTCTTCTTGCAAGATAATTATGAGACATTAGGAAATTTATTAGGAGTTTAATCGGAACAAAGATACATCTTGAACAATTAAGATAAGAGGATGAGGATAACCTCAGGATTATTTGATTTTTAAGATTAGATCAACTTATTTGTTGTTTTTTTTTTTTAATATTTCAAACTACTCAGTCAAACGATTTTTGTGAACTACTCGAAGCTTTAAGAATATTTTTGTACGGTCGTCGCGCTAGTAACCGCATAGTGGAGTTAATAAGTGTCGCGGCCATCAAGTCGTTGTGTTAGCGGATTGAAATCTCAGTGTGGTTTGACTATACAGGGTCGAAGTTATAGTGAAGGTTCGCATAACACCCACCGATTAGTCACACAACCCCCTCTTTTTCTCGTTCCGCATATCACCGCGTTATACCTACAGCCGACATCTTCTCAGTGATTGGTCATGTTCAAGAAAAAGAAAAAAAATAGTAATAGCAACAAACAGGTCGGCTTGGTCTTTTTGATATGCCGAGGGAAAGAACGCGAAACGGCAAAGATTAAAGAAGGCATTGGTGGGGAGATACGACAAACTACTGGTAAAGGCTAGCATGTGCTTGCTTCTTGACCACTTTGCACCTGAAAGTTTGAACTTGCGTATTCAATAAACGGGTTTAACTCAAGAATTGACGACGAGCATCTACTTAACGGCCTGAAATCTTAACTGAAATATGTTTGTGCCCATAAACATTACCCTTTTCAAAGAAGAAAGGGAAAGGCAAAGGTGCAAACAATGCTTAATAGGTCGCCGGCGACGACAACATTAGACTTAGTAAAAGACAAGGCATGATGAACAAAGATTCAATTTTTGAAAAGGTGCCTTTTTTTTTGAAATAGCGAACGAACACGAACCCTTAATCAGTTTATTGCCTACAAAAGAGCCAGGCTGAATACGTGCCCTTGCAAAATCCAGATGTGTTTTATTGACTTTTACAAGTGGAAGGAAAAGATTAATAAAATCTTATTGGAGCGAGAACAAAAACATTGAAAATTCTGATACAAATTGCATTGAAGGAAAGTTTCTCCATGATTATTTTTATCATTTTTATTTTAATTGCAAAAGTTTATTCACTTGATAACGTAAAAATGTACAAAAAAAAACAAATAAAGAAAAAAATAAGAACAAACAATAAAATTGCTTTAAAAAAAAAGGGCCCGGATTCAACAAGCGATCCATTGTTTTTCATATATTATTATAAATGCGCAAAACTTCTATTATGATTTCATCTGGCACACGTGTTCCCAGTAATAATTTTCTATGATTAATTTGGTACAACAAGCATGTCAGAAATCATTTTTGTGGTTTTTGTTTTTTTTTTTGTTTAACCTTTTCATTGAAATTGTTTAACTATAAGTGATAAAAATTTGCATGCATGTACGCACTTACCTGGAATGGTACGTCAAACGTTAAAATCGATAGGAAATATGGCACCAACGTATGCCAACGATTGAAATGTTCCCGCCTTAATATGTTCATCTCCAAAGGAACTAAAATGAAAAGAATTCTCTTATTACAAAAATGCAGAACAATATAAAATCCTGGATAGATTCAAAAACTATTCTAAAGATTATTAAATTAATTTTTGTGGGATAAAAGTTTAATTGTCACTGTGATATCTAATAATAATATTTTTCTACTTAGACTTTCCTTAAAACTAAAGTTATTTAGGAGTAGACCTTCGATAGGAATAACGCCATTAATCGATGGACTCATCGATTTCCCATAGAAGCTTGAAAAAAAGGAAAAGTATAAATTTCTCTACTCGATAATATTAGGTGGTGTGGAATTTTATGTTGTAGCTTATGAGCAAAGGACAAAGTACACGGAAAGCAAAGATGTTTTCAGTTTTGGTTGTTATCTTCTTTGACCTGCTTGACCTGGGTATATTCAACCACCTTTGCAAAATTTGTAGGCGATATCCTCTTTTTTGCAAATGAGAGTTTGGCAGACTAGCTGATGGAGGAACTAACATGAGGACAGATGGGCAGAAGAGACGAAGAGCATGCGTAGGCGCATTTCGAATTCGCTAAGGAATTTATATGCTCCGTGGGGAGTGTAAAGCTTGCTTCTGTACTATAAAGATATTGAAAAGAAAACTATATTTTGATAGACTATAACATTGGGTAGGCGTGGTCAATTTTTCCGATTTTCGAACAAATTCCACAGGATCGTCCATAAAATATATGTTGAAATTTTTGTACGTTCATCTGCTGTGGTTTGTGAGTAATGAGCAAAAAAATACAGAGGGGTTGTCAGTGTGCACGGTCCCGTAGGCGGGCCCTTCGAGCGTTTGAGCACGTTTTCAATACGAATCTGCGTGCAAGAGCAAATTTTCAGTCATTAGCTTCATTTTTGGGGCCAAGAGAATTTTTACAGCTGACATTACGCAGACGGACAGACGGACATGTTTAAATCGATTTCGACTTTAAAATCGCCCTGGGACAAGTGATACACTACAGAAATACAAGTAGTAACTGACTTTAGAAATGGTAATTGGCTCGTCGGAGCAAACTTTATCAAATGTCCATAATTAAGAAGAAATTATAAACTTAGATGGTTTTCGTCAGATTACAACTTGAAGCTTGAAAATGGAAACAAATCGAATATAATTACTTTCTTGCAATGCATTGCGAAACGAATTAACAAAGTTAATACCCCCACAACCTTCGATGGATAAAAAAAAACCTATGTACTGGCGATAGTCAGTGAAGTGGATCATTATTTACTTACTTAAGTTATAGGTAAAAACATTTTTTGTTCCAATGTAATGCAGAAATCTTGATTGCATGCAATAATTTGCTGCTGACAGACTCTGTATTTGAATAAAATTAAAGGCGTGAGTATCCTTGACCTACCGTAAACACTTAAACAAATACTTGTTCGTGTAAGTTAGTATTATTATTATTATTAACCTACGTGATAAAAGTAAGAATAAAAAATGAAAATAAAAAAAAAAAAAAAACAAACAAACATGACAATATTTATTTCATGTCTGTACATCTGACACACATTTTTAATTCAAAGTTAACTTTGCTTTTTTTGCTTTATACAAAATTGCGCTGACTACTGATAAACGATAGCTGTATATAAACTCGATATTAATGTATATGTATGTATGGTAAACATATGGGCGTGCATTTGTTGTGTATGTGCAATGTGTTGTTGCATACAGTATAATTATCCGGGTACGAGAGTTTATTGAACTATCGATAGCGTTAATAACAAACGACTTGTTTTAGTAATTGAACTTTACGTAAAGGTAATTTTTAATTTATACTAATTACATTTTTTATATAAATATCTTTGCATTGCATTGAATGAAAAATACTATATGAATGCATTAATATTTATATATATATATATATATATATATATATATATATATATCAATTAATATGTGAATATAAAACACTTACATGTGAGAATAACTGGCATTTTGCTGGTGTAGAGCACTAGCAGTACACTACCGTATACATAAGCGTAATTACCAAGTACAGTGGTAGCATTTCCACCAACATTTCGATATATATAACCAGCTACGAATGCAATAAATATATGGGATAGAACGCGGGTTAGATATGGATTCTAAAAAATAAGAAAAGAGAAAAATTATTATGCAATAAAAATATAAACAAATAAAAATACAAAAATCTAAAGCACTTCATCCTTCAGATGCTTCTGCTTCTGCTTCTTCTTTTACTTTTTCTTAATATAAAATATCAGATATTACACTTTATTCCCAGATGGAGGTTTGGTGTACAAGAAACGCCTTAACTGGGGAAGAGTCCAAATATATACCTCTGTAGTCAAAACGGACAACGAGTTACGCTTATGTGCCAAATTTCACTACGAAAATTCTACACTCATTTATACTACCATATATTAGTTAAATATTATTAAATTTTTAATTTCAACAAATAATTTTAATAAAGATATGTAAAAGGTAGTGGATTCGTAAAATGTTTAAGTTTTATTCAAATCTTCCGCCGCATATAGCATATGCCCTCACAACCTTAATATACTTTACTGCAAGCCGGGTAGGGCAAAAGAAAACAAAACTTGCGCTCACTTGACCAATTCATTCATCTTAAGTGTAAAAATAGATCTAGCATAAATAACACGGAGCCTTAGATGGAGCTACGCTTTAGATTGATCGATTTTATAACTTGCAACTGAAAGAATTCCGACCAAAAAAAAAATGTTTAAAACCGAGTCGCACCCATTAGATCTGCGCTCATTAACATGTCAACAACTTTAGCGTTTTCTCAAAACTTCTGTTGTTACAAAGTTGAATGGACAGACAGAATCGTTCTTGGCGATTGAGAACATGTATGTACTTTAAGTGGTGTCAGTGGGCTATCGCTCGATATCTCAAAGGTAATGTAAATCCAGTGCAAAGACTTCGCCGCAGGAGTCACTAAAGCTATTATAAATGACAGCCTTATCGTATCCTAAAATTGGAATAACGAGTTTTCAAAAAGCTTCCAGTTTAGAGCATATAATTAAATCTCTCATCTAGTGACTTACTAACCATATGGTTCGCTATTGCTCTCAGAGGTGAACGGTATTTGCTCAAGAGCTAAGTATGTGAAGGTTAATGGCTTTTTGAAACCATTGGTTAAATAAGTTAACAATTATTTAATTTAGTTATATAAAGCGGCTAAAAGCATGAGATACATTTAATAGAGATATAAAAAGTTAATTAAACACCGTAATAGGTGATTATTTTTTTTAAAAAACAAATACCATTAATCTTTAAACAACATTTTTTTACAATATAAACAATAATTAATTTATATATATATATATATATATACTGTTATGTATAAAGTAGTAAAAAAATTATATGCGGCATGGAAATAATATTCAATAAATGCCGCCTAAGAAAAATATTAAATTTATATTTAATTAAGTATGTATTACTTCTATGGCAGTTAAATAGATTTGCACTTGTATCGTTCATCCTATTCATGTTTACTCAAATAATTGAATTCAATTGAACATGTCTTTGCTATGTTATTGGGTATGAAATTTGTTAATACTACGGTCAGAGACAATGAACTTAAGCCGATTTTAGAAAAAAAAAAAGAAAAAAGTAAGGAAATGAGAAAATTATGTCAATTATATATATATATATATATATATATATATTTGTAGCTTATAAGTAATTGCTTTTGACCACTTTATTACGGACACATTTATGGTGAAATCTCGTCCTTACTTCAACCTACATTTGCAGGGCTATCATCAGCATTGCAACTTTCTATTATAGTTTTTGAAAACATACATCAGCGAGGGCCAAGAAAATGGAAGCAGTATCTTACTCAGAGATCTCTTGTGTGCGCTTATAATTGAATGAAAGCACAAATCTGACACATTTTTATATTGCGGTAGAGGTATTAGCAAAACAGTTTTGGAGTCGCTTAGCGTATCTTTCAGGAATTTTTTTTAATTTCTTAAATGTTCCCTCTAAACAGGGCCTCTAACTCATTAGAATTAATTCTTGCGGAAATAAATGCACGAATTTTTTCTTTCTTAATCGATGGATGACACGATGTGTTTTGAGCAAAAGGTTTGCCACTCCATCTGTCAAAATCAACTAAAAAAAATTATATTAAATGCAAATTTTTTATCTCACTTCTAAGGATTGTGGATATGTCAGCATAGGTGAGACGAATGAATGAAGTCATCAAATCTTTATTTAAATAATGCTCACGTAAAACAATGGTGGAGTACTTAGGTAACATAAGTTTTGCTTTGATTGTCTCAAATGCAAATTACGTTTTTTATTTCAATTATCTCGAGTGCGAGCATTCCTATGACTACTAACTTAATTATGAAGATTATGTTAACGAATAGGTGAACGTAACAGGACAAAATATTCTTTAGTTTAGTTCTTTGGAGCTAAAGAGCTATTTGGGAACATTTCAGTCATATTTTCCTTCAGTTCAGCATTATTTATTATATTAATTTGAAACTTACATAATTGCGACGAACGCAAATGAAATGTCTGTTCAGCAGAAGCAAGTATTGCATGAAAAACGAGGCCGATTTAATGAGAGGTTTTTTTGAGTTCGCCAATTGTGTTTGCTCATCTGAATCTTCTTCGGCAACGTCAAACGTATTTAAAACATTATTACCGCCAACTGTTGCGTTAAGTGCTTTCCGTTCCTCTAAGGCTAATTCATCAGTAGGTTGTTTCTCGTGATCCAAAGATAGATATTTCATACTTTTTGTTAGCTTATTGGATGCCGGACCGGTATCTAATTCTAGCCTTTCAACTAAGAAATGAAATGAAAGAGACAGAAGATTTCACTCAATACAAAAAAGAGCAAAAAAATATAGCAGCAGGGTATACTTACCACGAATTTGCTTAATAAATCTCTTAACGCGATTGAAGTCAGCGTCTTCGTAATATTTTTTATTTGCTGCATGAATAAGTTTATCTAAATCACAGCTGTGATCTCCAACGGCTACTTCGAGCACTATTTCGAAAAAAGTTTACTCCAATAGTGTACTTGAATAGATAATAGGGAAATAATTACTTACAATAATCGGCAGGATTGTGATATGTGGGACATAAAAGATTTTGATCAGCCAAAAATGGTATCAATTCTTTAATGGGGCCTTGATACATGCAGTACCCATCCACCAGGGTATACAGCTTATCAAACATTTCAAATAACATTGCACTGGGCTGATGAATGGTGCATATAATAGTATGACCTTGAGAGGCAAGCTTTTTCAATAGATCAATGCATTGCCTGCAGGAAGAACTATCTAAGCCCCTGTAAATGTGTAAAGAGAACAATAAATGATATGTTATTATGTAATAGATATACAAATTTTGCTTAAAGCATTATAAAATAATATATATTTAATAGTGATTCCCTATGACTTTGAAAAAAAAAAATCTCCGCTCGATTTATTATGCAATTTTTTTTTATTATTAATTTATTTGCTAAAGGGCTTGATAACCTCTTCTACATGTTCACTTACTAATTGTTTTCATAAAATACTCAATGACGTTCCATGTGATAAGAAGCGAGCCTTCTGTTTTTGTTGTGTTTAAACTGAATGAGCTGTCATCCCTTATTAAATATTTTCTCAAAAAAAAAAAAAAATGTATACATATATATATATATATATGTATATATACTCATATATATATATATATGTATATATACTCAGAACTTCATTGAAAAACTTCGTAAAAAATTCATTTTAAAATTAAAAAAAGACAAAAAAGTTACATTCGGCGATGTCCGAATCTCGCGTGCCCACCACTATGCTTTTCGTATTCTACTTGCGGGCTTTTCCTCTTAACAGTTTAGCAATTTTAGAATGAATAGTTGAGAAAATTATATTCGGTTGTGACTGAATCCTATACACCCATCACCGTGAAGTCGAAAAATGCGGGCAAAAACACAGAAAGCAAAGGTGTTCATAGTTTTCGTAGCATAGGCGTGTGGGCATTATAGGCGGGTTCTTTAAAAAATGCCGGTCATTTTCAAGTTTGTAAGCGATATCTTCATTTTTGCAAAGAGGAGATTGCTTGCACAGTCGGGCAGACGGACATGTTGAAATCGAATCAGAATTTAACGCTGATCAATAATATGTACACTTTGTGGATCTCTGATGTTTTCTTGTGAGTGCTGTAAACGTTTTGACAAAATGAATATATCTCCCATCCTTCAGCGATGGATATAAAAAGACGTATTCACTAGGAAATCGGCGAGACAATATGGGATGATCAATACCAAAATCAAAGTGTGTAATCCCATGAAATCAATTATGCATGGGATTTTAAATAGAATGCTATACGAATATAGGACGGGTTACATCTGTAACTTCAAATTATATAAAGGAAAAGGCACCAGTTTGCAAAATACTATAGCTGAGGTATTGACACCATATATCAACAAGTGATATAAGATAAACGGCAGACTACGTGCCACACTAAAGCAAATAAAACTGAATCTAAAGGAATGAATATATATATATATATATAGATCGCAGAAGAGTACAAGTATTGTTGGGAATGTGGAAAGAGCAAAAATAAGTCACGATCCATCACGTTTTTGATCATATCGAGTTTCCCCCAGATGAACTTTCTTCGCCCACATTAGCAGCAGATATTTAGGCCGAGCCATAAATAACTTTCGATACAGATAGATAGAATTCGTATTTATCCACTATAAGTCACTGAAACAAACGACTTTTTGATTTCACTATATAGATGAGGATTCAGTTATTGTTCTGTCAAGTGTTTTATATGGTGCATCTTACGTTCAACAGCTTTTCTTAACCTCCGATATGGAGAGTCAAAAAGTGCATAATCGACAGGTAATGCTTTGGGAATTTAAACAAGTCAATAGCGCTAAGGCGACAGCTGAACAAATATGCAGTGTAAACGGCCAGAGACTTAAAAATATATAATGGGGAAGTTAGAAATTGGTTTGTAAAATTCCGTTCTGAAGATACGACCTGAAAAGATTGACGACCTTTTGAAGGCAATATCAGAGCAAAATCCACGCCAATCAACAAGAGGTATAGCAAAAAGATTAAATACCACACAATCATACGGAAGTTACTTATGACTCGATTTAAGATTAATCTGCAATCAAGGTCAAATATTAAGCAGGTTCATATAAGCGATCGACGTTTAACTCACAAAATTTCAAGACTTCGAAAGCTACACAATTTTCTGCTACAGCTTTCTGCAAATTACTTACTTTCTAAGTCATTGTCATTATTCAATTAATTTATTAGCGATTGACACGACTTTTGTTCCACATTTTGCCATTCTCTGATTTTAAACTATAACTTCTTGTTTCAAGGCCATGTGCAATTTCATTTTAACTTATACTTTATTATGTTTACTTATTATCAGCTATTCCAGCCAGTTTTGGTTCATGTTTCGTCTTAATAACCAAAAAGTTTGAATTGCATTTACTTAACAGATTATCTGACGGGGAGAGGGATGAGAAAATTTCATCTGCCATTCAATAAATTTCCAAAGCTTTTTAATTGGAAAATGCTGTAGTGTGATTATTGTTTACTCTTTGTTAATGTGTGATCATTTTATTCACGATAAATATAGTATGATTCTAAAGCAATAAACCTTATTGACCTAAAAAATAATTGCCTATTAGTTAATTGCAAAACTTTTAAATAGACTTAACAAGCTGTGTGGAAATAAACACAGATTTGTTTGCTTGTTTTATCCGCTGACCATAAAATCCATTGGTTAAACTTGAACAGATTCAATATTAACTAAAGCGCAGTTTCACATATATATTTGCCTTACACGTGTTTTTAAAACCGTAACCGCATAAAATTGTAGTGGATTGTGTTAAAACCTAAATAGCAAGAATAAGCATTAATTCTCAGGCAATTATTACAATATTTGTTATAATAAAATAAAAGGAAATGTTTAATATTATTACGCGCATTTATGTTAATGCATTTACTTATGCCTCCATTAATGTAATGTCAATCTTAATTACGTAATTAATTGCCTTTTTTTCTTAAAGTTTTTTATAATAACTTGGAATAAATAATTGAACTGTGGCGCTTTACTTTTATGCTCATCGACAGTATGTTATTTGATCCGCTCTTATATATGATGTTCTAAAGAGTAAATTCCGTTCAGTTCCGAATTGACCCGCTTGGCCTTTCGTATTACAAACAACTTGGCCCATATAAAGTTTGCCTTAGCATCCCTTTAGCATATGTTTTTGTTTTAAAAAAAATTAAAGGAAAAGGCGAACTGAATTTCAGTGTCGTTCTTATTGCAACCCTTTCCTTTCCTTTGCTCCTTTACGCCTTTAGCAGTAAGTTAACGCATATTTTTAACTCTCTTAAGCTTCATCCTGACGATAAACGACTTGAACGTTAACCTGGCTTGATCGAAAAATTATTTAGCGAAGGAAAAGAAGCCAAAATTATTTTGGAATAACAATTTGGTTAAAAAGAGATCAATAAAAATTGTTTCGAAAATTCCTTCAAGACACTTTCACTCTGTTATAATATTGTTACGAAAATCCCAAATCCAGTTAATTTCAGCTAAGTGATTTTCCCTAATAATAAATTCCCTAAAGAAGAAAAAACCAAATGAGCATTCGCAGGCGCCTCATGCAGCTGCAGGCCGATGAAAACGATTAGCGGAAAAGCCGGCTGGGATTAGAAATACAACCATAAATTTAGGTATTTAGGTAACATGCTTGTAAAAATGTATATAAATAAAATATTTGTGGAGGGGAGAGTTGGTCGGGCATGAACATTGGAGCTGAGAGTACGGCCAAAATAAATTGTGAATAATCCTACATGTAAGAAATATAATTGTAAATAATTATTCCTACTGTTGTGAAAGACAAAGTAGTAAAATAAAAGAATTTTGAAGTGTATTTCGCTTGGACAAAATATCCACGATCCAGTGATACGGACTGCATCTTGTAAAAAGCGAATTTCATAACAATATTATATTGTTGTCTTTTGAAATGGTAAAGACTTTCTGCTTCTTCTTTATTCTTTTTTATCCGTTCTAGCAATGATAAGTGCATGTTTCATTAGATGTATACGTTTATAAACATACACACTTTTTATATATATAAATATATATATTTATATAGGAGGTAATCACGTCACTGCGTTTATTTTGTAAACACCACACTATTCAAATTTTTTATTTACTTGTTTATTTAGTTTTTTATTTATTTATACATGAAATTCAACTGAAATAAATAGAGAGGGATTTGATAGACGTTTTGGATTAAATTCTACGGTAAGCATTACGACTAAACAACCATTATAAAGAATATAAAGAAAAATAAACAAGAAGGAAAAATAAAGAAAACAAATATCATGTATAAATAAACAAGAAAAAAGTTCGACTTTTCTATACCCATCATCACCATCATTATAAAACAAGAGAAAAGAACTACATTTTCGTATTCTACAATATTGGGTGGGCGGGATCGGTTTTTTCTGTATTCAGAATAAACTTGGATTTTGCATGTGTTGTACTTTATGAGTTATAAGCGAAAAACAGGGAAAGCAAAGGTGTTCACACTTTCTCTTACATAGACGTGTGGCCGTTGTACAAGTGTTCAAGTTGTTTTCAAATTATTTTGCAATTTTCAGAATGTTTACCACAACTATCATACAGTTGAGCGGATGGACAGGTGGACAGACCAAGTGGTTCTCTGAGGTTTCCTTTCAAGCGTTCTGAGCGTTTCGACAAAATGAATGCACCTCTCATGCCTCGGTGATGGATATAAAAAGAGAAAGCAAGCATATCTAGCTTACAGGCATATCCGCAGCGTGTGTAGATCCGAGCTGGAACTAAACACCTAACCCGTTAAAAAGACGCAAAAGCTTGGCAATCGATAGCAGTGAACATATTCAAATCAATTTGCGAATCATCGGAAGATTTAAAGATTAAAAGATAGTTTATATACTACATAGGCATAGCGTCCTTACTGAGGAGAAAGAATTCGACAGTATTTAAAGCATCTGATATCGGGAATAAATTATAGATTTCATTTCGATTCATCGCCCAACCACAATTGACTCAGTATTGTTTTCTAAATACCCATGGAAAAGTGCACAGTTGCAGAGCGTATACATTACAAAAGTAATAAAACCGGGTTACGCTTTGTGGTCGCAAAATGAAGCTCATAAATGTGGTGGACACCAGGATCTGGTGGATTAATTTTCATAATCGAAAACATTGGGTTGGGTATGGGAAATTCGGCCGCCACCGAATATAGCTTTCTTACTTGTTTTTACGTCAAATTAAAAGTAGGAACTCTTCGTGGCCACCCTAGATATGTATATACACGTGTGTAGTGAACGTCATATATTAATAATTCCGAACAGTTTTTGGAAAGAAATAAATAAAATGCATTTACGAGTAACGAAACAACTCAAAAACATTAACTAAGAAAATAAAAAAAATGTGTTAAAACAAAAAAATCGACAAAGCAAAATTTATACAAAAATCATAGTCAGCTAATAAAATTTTTAATTAAATTGCAAAGTGGCACCTCATTTGGCCAGAACTTGTTTTTGCCTTATTTTTGCATTTACAACTACACAAAAATGGTTTATTTCGTTTCAATACAGATACAGAATTTTTACATTTCAGCTAAATCAGGTAAATACATTTATACTACTTCTTGAGCTTGCATATGTAGCGTGTTAGTTAATTGAAGTCAATATTAAATTATTTTAGTAGTATTGAGAAAAATGTATTATTATTGCCCAAGGGGAACGACACCGAAGTGAAAGTCAATGGAAGCAATGTCTGCTCCCCACTAACAAAGTTCGTAAGATCATCATAAGTGTCAGGGTGTAAATGATCCCCCAGGAGGACGCAAGACTTTAAACGCCTGATAATCCTTTCTTGAACACCTAACACCTAATTAATTTTGATAAATGACTTAACCCTAGGGTTCAGTTTTGCCCCAAGACGATATTATATGTGACCGAGATATATAGAGCCTTTTTTATAGTTATTATTGCGTCCGCTATGGAGATACGATTATAGACATTGTTCAAAATTTTTAGAGAGTCTCTAACAGTTCCTTCTGAGTTTTGCAAACGTTTTGACAAATTGAATATATTTCTCCCATCTTTCAGAGGCAGCTATAAAAAAAAAACGACGAATTGTGCTGACGGATGCATCCTACATTACAAAACGACTATGCTGTCCAAGCATATTTTAAAGAAGATGAAGCTTGTTATGAACTTTTCATCAGATCAAACTAGATTTATATATAAAAAATATGAAATTACTTACGTAGTAGGCTCATCCAAAAACAATACTGGCGGATTACTAATTAATTCCAAAGCAATTGCTAAACGTTTCTTCTGACCACCGGATAATTTACCTACGAGAGCATTGTAACGATGCTCTAAAGTTAGTTTTGATAAAATATTATTTATCTGGAAAAGTAATAATAAGAAAGAAAAAAAAGTAAACAATTAATCCAATTTTCAAAATTGAAAAAGGTTTAATATGACAATAACAAATAAATAAATGATTAAATAAATAAATAAATAAATAAATAAATAAATAAATAGATAAATAAATGTTTATAAAATATGCATAATATTCTTACCAAAAATTCTTTTTGTACTTTGGTCACTTGATAGCCTAATTTTAAATTAGTGGCCAACATCATTGTCTCGCCCACGGTCAAGTGAGATCTTAACAGATCATCTTGAATTATGTAACAAGAAAGTTTCCGATATTTGTCTGAACTTGTGCTTACAACTTTGCCATTGACTTTAATTGTTCCAGTAGAGCCAGATATGCTGAAATACATAAACGGAAATTGTTGTTATCATCATCTGAATAATTCGGTAAATCATTGAATTGTAAACTTTTTGCTATAAATCTTGACAAACTCATATATTGTCGTCTTCTTTTTTTCTTTTTTTTTTTGAAGCCTTGGCACAAATTAAAGATTATTTTCGCTTATTTTTAGTAAACCTACCGCACGTTATTGCTCGTTGCTATTGCATAATTGACGCTAATATTTATTGGACATTTCCTTTTTTTCTTCTTGTTATTTACTTCCGCTACATGCTATCAAATTGTCATGTAGTCATTACATCAACTATACATTTTTATACCCGTCACCGAAGCATGGGAGGTGTATTCATTTTGCCAAAATGTTTGCAACGCCCAGAAGGCAGCATCAGAGACCCTACAAAGTATATATACGCTTGGTAAGCCTCAAATTCTAAATCGTTTTAAGCATGTCCGTCTGTCCGTCTGTGTAATGTCCTTTATAAACATTCTCCTGGTCGCAAAAATGAGATCACCGTTTGTTTGTTTGATTGGTAGATTGGTAGATGTCGTAAACGAAAAACCAAGTAACATAGCAAACCTAAACAGTTAGGTAGCAATTTAATGCTACTTATTTTATGATTTTATCTAAACAAATAGTCACTCGTAGCGGGCTATGTACCGTATTTTTTAAATTATAAGATGCACATTTTTACATAGAAAAATGGACTCGAATTTTGGATATATCTTATGGTGTGAATTTTTTTATTTTTTCAATAAGTTGTCTCTAATACATTAATATATATATATATATATATATATATATGTTTAATATATAAAATTGTAAATTGCAATAACGAATGATAGTATCGAGTATGAAGATAAACTGAATATTACTAATACGAGTTACGTTAACAATAAATAGAAATTTTGATCCGAAAATAACCTTAACCCATACTTTTCTAAAAACCATATTATAAAGCTGAAGTGCGGCTAATCGTCCGATGCGTCCTATAGTCCGAAAAATACGGTATTTCCCCCCCTTCTTCATTATAATACTTTTAATATATGCCATATCGTACCGGAACTTGTTATATATATACATACAGACGTCCAATTAATCACATTTAAATTTATAATTGGTCTATTAGAATAATTTGAGGTTAGAATTATTCATAAATTTTCTCATTGTTCAAGGAATTTTTATTAGTGTTACTAGGTGAGTATACGTAGGTGCATATATTAGCTTAGTAGCTCTCTCGATTACCTCTCGATTTATTATAAATACTTTTGGCATACTTCTAATTAATTGCTAATTGCTTATTACAATTCATAAGAAATTGAACATCACGTTACACGATTGATTCATCTCTGTAAATAGATACTACAAAAAAAAAAAAAAAATCGATTTATTGTATTTACTATAACAAAGGTATTAAGCGATTAAACTGAATTGTCGACAGCTCTTTGACATAGACACGCAAACTCATTAAACAATATAATCTATAATTTATGTGCAGTGTAATATAATAGTTTCATCACTTTTTGTCCATACTATTGAACATAGTTTGAGTTCATTCATCATTCCGTTTGTAAATATCAGACAAATTTGTATGCACTTTCAAAACTCCCATATATGACAAAAGAAAATGATCGGGTACACGTCGATAGTAAATAAAAACAAGTAAAAAAATTATATTCGATCATGACCGAATCTTGTATACCCATCCCCGTTATCCTAAAAAAGAAAAAAAAAGTAAAAGACAAATTTTGATCTTGCTCTACAAGATGGTGTGGGCGCGGCTGATTTTCTCTATTTTCAAAATGGAGAAGGCGTTGTAGGCGTGTCCTTGGAAGGCGATATCTTCATTTTCACTAAGGAGAGAATGTTTACCATGAATACCACACAGCTGGCCAGACAGACAAACAGACTTACATGTTTAGATGCATCTCAAATTTGAAACTGATCAAGAGTTTATATACCTTATGGGGTTTATGAAGCTGATTTGTTTCTCTGATGAAGGTGTTGAAAAAAAATTTTAATTTTGATACGCTATAATATTGGGTAGGCGTGGTCGATTTTTTCCCAGTTTTGTACAGATGCTAAAGCATCACTCATAGAGCGTGCATTTAAATTTTTGTATATTCATCTGGTGTTGTTTATGAGTAGTGAGTAAAATCAATTTTTTATTCCTTTTAAAAATAGAAGGGTCCTCAGTTTACGTGGTACTGTAGGCATGTCCTTCGATCGATTTGACCCAAATTCAATATCAAGCTTCCTGCAAGAACTTCCAATGTTTCTGCCAAATTTGAAATCCATAACTTTACTTTCGCGGTTAGGAGAATGTTTGCAACAGACTTTACAAGGACGGACAGACGGACATACTTAAATCGATTTAGAATTTGATGCTAATCAAGAATATATATATTTTGTGGCGTCTCTGATGCTTCCTTCTGGGCGTTGCAAACGTTTTGACAAAGTGAATATACCTCTCATCCTTCAGCCGTGGATAAAATAACTTTCCATAATAAAGGGAGCGCTTAAGAAAACCTGAAGAAAAACCAGCCGAGCAATCACGTAGCTGAACGTTAGCTTTCGCTGTTGTATTCAGCTTTTTGGGAAAAACAAAAATTTTTCTTACTCCTTACCTCTTCTTAGAACTACCACGCCTCCTTTTTCTAGTACAAAAGAAAAAAACTTGAAAATAATTCTTCATTCTTTCGTATGTAAAAACCTGCATTTAATTGCTTTGTATATGAATTTAGAAGAATTGTCACATTTGTGGAGAACATTAGATATTATTTTCTATATTGAAGGGTTTTTTTTATTATTAAACTCACATAGGGGCTTTTCCAAAATATTCTTTAGATAGTGGCTTAACTATTCCTAGAAGGTTTTTTCGCATTTTTTTTTTTTTTGTTGTTTTTAGTTTTTATATTTTTCACCTTAATTTATGACACCTAATTAGAGGCGTTAGACGAAACGCTCAAAGTCAATCGTAATTTATTGACAGATCGTAAAAATTATTTAGAAATGATTAAACGAATGATTTTTAAATAGCAGCAATTAATATTATTATAGATTAGAGGAACAAAAACGAATAACTTACCGAAAACCGGATAAAATATTTAGCAAAGTGCTTTTGCCAGAACCCGAAGGACCCATGACTGCTGATAGTTCGCCGGAACGGAAAATGCCATTGACGCCGTGAAGAATTTCTTTTGTCACTGCCAGGAATAATGAATAAAAAAAATGTTAATATTATTAAAAAAAAATAATCCAGAACAAGTCGAATAGTTATATTTTAGGGCATTTAGAGCAGGAGTTCCGAAACTGTTAGGTGCGAGCTATTACCGGCCTGGTGACGGAATTACCTTTTTTGTCATCACCACCGAAAGATGGGGGCGTATATTCAATTTGTCAAAACGTTTGTAATGCTCAAAAGCAAGCTTCAGCGACCCCATACATTATATATATTTCTGATCAATTTTAAATTTTGAATCGATTTACACATGTCCCTCTTTTCTGTCTGTGTAATGTTTGTGGTAAGCAGTGTCTTGACCGCAAAAATGAAGCCATCAACTTTAAATTTGGCAGAAACATTTGAATTTCTTGTATACAGGCTGGTATCTAAAATAGGCCCAATCGGTCGAAGAAGACGCCTGCAGTACTACGTAAAGTGAGAACACTTTTGTTTTTCGACAGGAATAAAAAATCGGTTTATTCTCACTACTCATAGACTATAACAGACAATTCTGCAAAAATTTGAACGTATCTTCCGGGTGGGTGATGCTATCGTACCTGTACGCAAATGGGAATAATCGTCCATGAGTACTCAACTCTGTAGTGTAATTTTATTTTCAAAAGTTTTGTAACACACAGAAACCAGCTTCAAAAACTCCATAAAGTATATAAATTTTTGGTTAGTTTAAAATCCCAAATGCACCTGAACATGTCCGTCTGTACATCTGTTTGTCTGCGCAACTGTGCAGTTTTTGTGGTAAACATCCAGCTGTTAGCGAAAATGAAGATATCTCCTACAAATTTGGAAGTGGCTTAAACTTATGTAAGGACACGCCTACAACGCCCATATAAATATGCGCCAAACCCAATCAAAAAAAAAAAAACAGCCACGCCCACTTCACCTTGTAGAGCTAGGCCTAAATTTGTCATTTACCTTTTTTTCTTTTTCAGGGCAGCCATGATGCGTGTGAAGGATTCAGTCCCGTCCAAATATAATATTCTTACTTGTTTCTGGTTCTTTTTAAGATAACCGTAATGGGTGTGAAAAATTCGCTCTTATTTCTTTACTTGATATTTGTACCGAATTTTTTTATCTTAAATAAGTTAAATGCTTACCGAAATTTCTTTCTGCAAATGAGAATTTTCTCACTGTATACTTGAGATTCTCAAACTCTAAATCGACTGCTTTACAACGTGAAAAAATTGATTCACTTTTCGAGATGTCATTTACATTCTGATTTTTCATTAGTCCTGATGAAGATGTTGATGGTACAGAGATTTCATCCATAGATGACTTAGAACTTGTACCCGTAGTGCAACATTTCATGGCCAAAACTCCTGTGGTGCAATCAGTAGCAGAACTACCGCCACCACCACCGCAGCCATCAAAACTTTTCAATTCTTGTAAAACTGTCATAATACGTAAATATTATGAATGGTATGAACAATATCTGTAAGATATAAAAGTTAAAAGTGAATTTTAAGCGAGAATATAAAAGACATTCATGACATGCCATGAAACCGCGTGTTTTCTTATGATATTTTATTCTAATAAAACAATTTTTGCACGTGTAAGTAAAATATTTTTTTGCGCAAAATTGGAAAAAAGAATTTATGTAAATAAATGCAATGATTGCTAATTAATTACATTGATAACAATTGCCCGATTTCATGTAATTAGGTTGATAACAAATGTCTGAACTCAAAGTTCAAGTTTTGAAAACTTGAAAGTCTAATCTTTCCCAAAAACAATCTGGCATTCGACGGCAACAGTTGTTAATGCAAACTTTGTTACCCTTGTTTCACTAAATTATTTTATTGGATATAAAGAAACACATTTATGAAAATTGCGATATTATTCAGTTACGTAATTGTAACAAGAATTAATCAAATCATTTGTCAGTTTTTTTTTACAAAATTGTAAGTAGGTAGGATTAAAACGTTCAATAATATTCAATACAAATGTACAGTCAACTAACTTTTAATGCAAATCATTTCGATATGTAGGCGGCGTTTTGCAATGATCTTTTGGCGTCAGCAAGCCTTATGAAATGCACTAAAGAGTTTGATAGGACAGAGCACAATTTGTAACGCAAGACTCCAATTAGCAAAGAAAGATTAGAGAAAACTTCTCTTATCTAAATTCTTGTTATTGTTATTATAAATTTAGCCAGAGAATTAATTCTAAGACTAAAGTGTTAAAGCACTAGCGTCTAAGGCTTTCAGCTTCATTAAAAAACTCTAACACACTTGAGATTTGAACCCACGACCATTGAGCTGCTAGTCGAGACTCTTGTCTACTCGGCCACTCAGACGGATTATCTAAATTCTTATTGCCTGTTAGTGTAGTAGTTAATAGAATTATCAAAGTTCAAAGACAATGAATTGCAAGATTTATTGAACGAATATCCAATACATACCCCCAAAGCATTTTCGAATAACCTAGCAATTGATCTTTATATTACTTCTATTATTATTATACATTGTATCAATATTTCTCAATGAATGCATTTTTCAAATGATAAAATTATCAAAATACATGCAAGAATCTAATAACAAAGTTACTCTTATTGGTAGATTTTCTGAATTTTGAGAAAGTCTACTGCTTGCAAAATCTCAAATTATCATAGACTGTGAAGAAGAGATTCCCAACAAGGTGATTTTATTTTTCTCGCATGTTAGTTTTATTGATGAGATTTTCTTACGAACTTTTTAAATATTCAAAAATATCATATCTTCCAACTCGCACTGAAAGAACGCATTTTCAATCTTAAGACTATCTTTTTGGACATGCTTTAGGCGAATTTAATCCGAAAGCAGGTGTTACCTAAGAAGAGACCTTACTGTATATAAAAATTAAAAGGTAAGTCTTTAATATCATGTCTACTCATTCAAAGTAGAAAGTGTCGCGTTTTATTTTGCATAAGTTGTTTTTAATATTTTTGCTTATAAAATATTTTGCAATGCGTTAATACCAGCGACAAGTAAATTGAAAATTCAAATGATATTAAATGGATTTTTCAATGATCTCCGAACTGGTTTGATTTTTTTTTTTTTTTGTATTCGCAGTTGATTCTTTTAGAATTTTTTAAGAAAATGTAGTCAATCACCTGCTTTGTCATGAATCGAAGAAACTGATCATAAACATAGAGGAGTGCAAAATTTATTGGACACATTATTAAAGGAAGGATTTGAATTTATTATCAGTGCATTGTCAAAGCATTTATTTGCTTGCTTCATGTATTACCCTTGCGGACTTGTTTTCCCAATGCAATTATGCAAATTATTTTTCCTCCATCTATGGATGGATATACTTTACTATCGTTACTTCATTTAGGTCAAGGAACCCATGATCATTTTTGCAGAGCTTTCGAAAAAATATGTTTATGTTTGTTGTCTGTCCGATGCAAGTTCGACTTTAAGGATTTGAAGATAAATTCGAAAAATATATAGCAAAGACATCTACCATATGCCTTAACTGGGCTCTGTAAGGCCCTAGCAGATCTTCATTAAATAGCCAAAATTAAGATATTTTATAGCTGGACTTGGAAACGGACTCAGTCTAAATTAGAAAATGTACTGTATTTTGTTGTGAACACCGCACGAATCCGTGCGAAAATATCTTTCGAATTTCTTTTGACACTCTCTCTCTCTCTCGAATTCTCCCCAGTTTCCTCAACTTATTTAAAAATGCGTACGACTCACCAGCAAACTTTGCAGATATTGTTCAAAAACTGTAAATTCTTGAAAGACAAATATTGAAATATATAAAATATTGCTAAAAACCTATAAGTAACTTTTAAAAGTTTTGATCTAAAGTTTCAAAGCTTTGCGATTTTTTAATGGCAAAAAATCTTTTTATCAAGTAATTTGTTGTAGTTTTGCACAAGTTGATGACAGACTTGTATTTACTTTTTATATTATATATTTTACATTTATTTCTATATACATATATATGTATACCTCAGCTACAATTTCTACCAACCAGCTACAAACTAATCTAAGGCTTAAAGTATAAAGGTTACTCCAAAAGTATGCTAAACTAACTGAAGGTAGACAAAAAAAAAACAAAAATGAAAAAAAAAAACACCTTACATTAAACCCATACAAATGAACAAATAAAAACTAAAGGAAAAAAATAAAAAAAGCTAAAACAAGTCAAAATAGGCGGACATCCGTAATCCGTAATTAAAAAGCTTTATGGCTACAGAATAGAATCGCATCACCAGATGGGCGCGAAGTCGAAACGTTTGGCAACCATTTATTCAAGCTCTTTGATTAACCCGCACACTCATCAATTCCTTCATATGACACTTTATAGTCAGGTACTACATCACTTCTTACACAACGGAATTTACACCCCACTGTTTTGTTCTATCTTTACGTGACGGACGTACGTATATATCAAATCTGAGGCTCAAAGAACTCTATGCTCATATTGGGCCTTTCTTACATATCTCAAAAAATTTGCGGTTATTGATTTGCTGAATAACAGAAGAAGAAGAAGAAGAAGCTACTTGCTTATATTGTTCGATATTCAATGATAATCGTCATCAATGTCATTGTAAACAACTCGTAAGGAATTAAATAACTAATAGTTGAGTGTATATTGATTAAGCTTAATGAACGACAATTAACAAGTTACGCGACAAGGCACATTAATATTAATATCGTTTCGTAAACTCAATTAATGTAAGCGTAAGTTTACAAAGTTGCAAAGGGTGCATGGGATACCAGCTAAGATTAATTAGCGTAAGCAGTAAGATGAAAGGAATAAGGAATAAGAAGAAGAAAGCGCTTATCGACAGGCTTAATTTATCCAATTGAGTCATTATAGCATTGATAAGTCATTAGGTGACCGAACTATTGAAGTGTATTCACGACCAGCTGAAATCATTTTGTTACGACTATCATCTACCATACTTTTCGGTTTATTAACGATAACATTTACATACAAATTGAAACGATATCTATTATCAAAATTTATAAACTTGTTTACGGTTTTACCGAATTTACCGTTGAAGTCAGTTACATTTTGCAAGATTCCGTTACAACGAGGCAAGCAAACTTACTGCACTTATATTCTTCGATTTTTGTGATTGTGTGTTTATAGTAATTGAATTCTTAAGTAACAAGATACTTTTTATTTATCGCATTTTATAAACAACAATTTAGCTTTACGTTAGTCCGGTAGAATTAGTTATAGCATAAAAACTTGTCTTTAAGCTTTAAAAGTAAAACGTAAAATATCGTTTAATGACAAGTAAAATCAATACTTTCGCATGGCATTATATGCGTCCGTAAATTTTAGCAGAAATTTCAATTTTTCAAATCAAATTGATTTTGATTTTATTTGTCGAAAACTATGTAAAGAAGAAGAATAATGCAGAAATTTGGGATATCTGTTGAACAATTCTCATAGTAGCTCGTATGCGCAGGAATTACGTTTCTGGTTATGTTGGATGAGATTGCATTAAGTTTTTATTTGCGCTGCTATAGAATGTTCGGCTCTCATACGAATGGCCCAAGCTCGATTCTTGTTAGCTACTACTCCCTACTTTCCAAAATCTAATAAGAGCCTCAACTGTGCGGACCATGGTCAGTCTGTCGAATACCGTGGCCAGAGTGAATTAAAATAAAACTAACGAAATTAGGCAGAAATTTACTAAGAAATATTTTCTACCCTTTGAAGATCAAAATTATTTCCACAAAGCATATCAGATTAGTTCACTACGTTAAAGGAGAGTACACCTTGTTATTCACGGCTTTTCATTTTTCTTAGTCTTGCATGCAAGTTTCGTCCTTTTCTTATAATTTTATGATGTGGCGTAGAAAAGCACACAAGTCAAGCTCAAGTACAACTAGTAGACAAGCTCGAAAAACACCAACAACTTTTTTATATTTCCACCTATAGCTTATATAGTAGAAAAACCTGCTGTCTACATGTCCCCCAAAACTGTTTGCACGTTCGATTCGAGAATGGTTCCACAATTAATGATCAATTTTCAATTCCAAATTATTACCTATTTATACTAATGCCTCTTAGCACGCTCGTCCTCCACTTGCACAGGGATAGAAAATGAATTATCGTTAATTGTAGACGTATTAGTGAACTTATTGGAATTCGAAAGGAAAATGAGATCAAAATAATTACTTTTCATAATAGTATGTATATAGTCACTATAGGCGATAGATAATGTAATAAATAGAGATTGTGAAATCAATATGAAAAATGTATTAAACGTAAAGTGAATTATTTATATAGTGTCTGATATTTTAATTCTCGTTTAGTGTTCCGCGTACATAATAACGATTAATCACTTAATTAAAAATCAATGAAATGCATTGATAATGAGATTATAAAGAAGCGTATAATCAAATATGAATGCCAAAGAAAAAAAGCTAAGAGAAATATATCATGCATTGAACGAGTACTTAGTACATTGTGTTGGAAGGAAAGAAAGAAATTACACGATTTCATTATATATTTGTGTACAAAAATATATATATATATATATATATATATATATATATATATGTATATACAGAAAATATGAAGATTTCAATTTGAATACAAAACTAAGTTTGAGCAGTTTGACAGTAAATGTAGTTTTACGAATGAACTTAAGTTTAGCAAAGGGCACGATGCAATGGGGATTAGTAATAGCTTTACGTTTACGAAGGTTCCACTGTTAACACATTTATGTTATATTTTGTAAGAAAGTTGGCAGGCTTGCAGAAAGTTAGTTCAACTGAAAGTAATCAGTAAATATGTGCAGTAAAAAGGCGACTTTCTTACTCAACATATATTGCGCTTCGTTACTTCTTTGTTACGGAATATTTTTATTATCGCGAATATTTGTTGCGTCACAATTTTTAAAAAATAACGTCTTAACGTCAACTTGAATAATTCACTGCTTAACATAAGCAGAAAATTGTAATTTATAATTCAAAGCAAATCTAAAGCACATAAGTATATATTTTTATATTTCACCGAGTGTTCGCGAGATATCCCGTACGCATGTAGAAAAGGTAGCGGTCAGAAAGGATTGCCTTGGGCATTGTGCTTACTGCAAATCAGAAATGGGTTTTGGATATGGCTTTGGGGCCATCTAGAAGAAGAAGATGAAGATGACATGGCTTTCATTCGCGTCATAAAGCATTTACATGTAAAAAAATTATATGTATAGCCATGTCTGTCTGTCTGTCTGTCTGTCCATTCAAATCCCACCGGGAATATCTAAATAACAGAAAAGCAACTAAATCGGTCTCAAAATTTTGAGAATTCTAATTCCATATAAAGCAATCCATTTAGCGCTAAACAGCGCCATCATTTTGTTGGGAAAATACTATCAAATCAAAAGCTTTGATTTTATTTATAAGTAATGTATTGGGAAAATGTGAGTGAAAACCGCATGGGGATAATTAATAATGACTAATACTTGTCGCGATGACTAATATCATTTTTTTTTTTTTTTTTTTTTGTCAATATTGGTATGAATGTAACTGTTTTTCACCGTTAAGTAATTATAAGTAACATATTTCAAAGATTTATTAAAATAAAAAATTTATTTTTTTATGTTTTAAAAATTTTTTTAAAAATTTCATAACTTATTACATATTTTATTTTATTTCTTTGCTTTCTCTCATGCCATTAAAATGAAAATTCGTCCCGCTTTCTCCTTTCTCGCATTGTTTTGGTTTTCCGTAAGGCAAAACAAAAAAACAAAAAAACAACTGACATTATCGGCGAATCGATAGTTTAGGGGAAATATAGCGAAACAATTTAACAAATATAATCATCAAATTCTATAGAAATTTATATTTGTTAAATTTCTTCCGATATTCGTTCATCAAATGAGGCGTGCCAAGGGCCAAGCATTTACGTATAGCTGGGAAAAAAGACTAAAAAAAAAAACAGCTAACATAGCTGGAGAAGAATCGTTAATATAGCCATAAGGAATAATATAAAAATGCATGACTTATTTTTCCAATAGGCAAACAATACGCATAACATATTGACATATGTATAATATGCGAGAGTGTTAGAGATTCATTGCAAGCCGACTAAAAATATTCTCTTTTTCTTTAGTTTTATATTCAATACAAGCAATGCTGTTGAACTTGTCTGCATCGAGCGATGCAAGTGTAATTTTTTTTTTTTAAATTTATTTCCTTTCAACGCCCGTTCACTCGCCTTGTTTTGTGTAATGCATCTGAGCACAACAGGTTTTTCACAAACTAGTGTTATTTACCTCTTGTAAAAACCAATTTTATGTTGATGATATTGACCGTATTACTTAGTTTCTATTATAACTGGTTTTAAATACTTAATCACGACCGACATGCGCACTTAAACTACAACTATATACAATTATCAATGATGGTTTATCACATCGCACGTGTTAATGATTAAGTGTACTTTACTTTCACATTTATCATTTATCACATTTGCATCGATTCTAAATCGTACCATGTGCAACATTCAAAATTGCACGCACCTATCAC
Source organism: Glossina fuscipes (assembly GCF_014805625.2). Classification (NCBI taxonomy): domain Eukaryota; kingdom Metazoa; phylum Arthropoda; class Insecta; order Diptera; family Glossinidae; genus Glossina; species Glossina fuscipes. The sequence continues at coordinate 11,468,013 of NW_023998416.1, forward strand.
ACCTATGTATATAAACTATCCGCATCCATTCAGCAATGTATTTGTGTCCGTTAATTCGCCAAAACGCTGATGAAATATCGTGCAAGACGGCATTTCGAATTATCTGCGCTAATCCCGTGTTTGGTTTGATCGAGAAAATTTCAACAATCCCTTTACAAACTCGAAAATTGTACTATGCATCCTATTCATTAATGCCAGATTGTTAACAGTGTGATAACAGTTTCGTGTTCACTGTGATCGAACTTTTGAATTTGCTCTTTATACTTTTTTTGCTCAATATTTTTTTTTTTTAATTGCTTTTATTTTAATTGCAAACAAAAATACATTGAATAAATATTTACTCTTCATTTATATTCATTTATCTAATTGCAGAAGCGTAAATTTCCGATAAGCAATTTCTATAAATGCTTGAGTTTCATATTGATTCCTTCGTCAAGGGCGTCTTTCGTCAAACTACACATTCAATAATCAAATCAGATCGCCGGCTAAGTTACATCTTGCATTGACCTCTTAAAGCCTTCTCTCACGGGCACATTTCATTTTTTCAAATTGTCCCAAATGTAATCAAGCAACGACTAGCTTCTATTATTGGGAAAAGGTAAAGAATGGCTCTGTCACAACCTTTAAAGTGAATTCTCCTTTATATTCCTCTCTTATGCGTTCAGTTCACTGATTCACCCAATGCGGCAACGATACGGCTTAAAGGGTAATCCTAGTTTAAAAGCACAATTACCTTGAATTTGTTACAAAAAAGATTTCAAATCGCGTTGTCTTCTTTTATTCTTGTTTTTGGTTTTTTTTTTGTTTGACGGCGCACACCACTCTTGGCCTGCGCTTGGCCGATCCTGGCTTCAGATCATGATTTTCTTGTTAAAACAAAACCCTAAAATGATTTCTAACATAACCGATAAATTCAGATCATCCTTAACCCTTTAGCGTAATATATTTCCTCCATCTTTATATGGCATATTGACCTGGGACCTTCCTAAACTCTTCAATCATTTCTCTCAGCAAAAGGATTACAAGTCCCAGTAACTTTTGTTAGGGAACGTAAACTTTGCGCTTAAAGGTGAGTTCTGATAAAAAAAAGAAAAATGAATAGATTGTGTAAACCTTCTTGAAGAAGAGGCAGAAAGCAGATGTCGCAATATAAATGCAAGATCAGCCAATGAGTTATTCTAATTAGAATATCTGATCCACATTAAAAATTTGATTTTTCACGAAAACATTACATTGCCGACGGCAGAATTAATCGCCACAGGTCGATCGCATCATTTTGTAAAAGAGCTAAAAAAAGTGAATAACTTATAATAAATAAAAAATGAATGATAGGGAAGTCATATAAATGGCAAAGTGTTTATAGTAAGGCGAGCTTATAGACCGTATGATAAATTCAAAATTCTTAAGAGTTATTTATATCAGAAATGAACTTTATACATAATGTACAATAATTTTTTCACAATGGAATTTATTTAATTATCATCGCATAGTAAACGGAGAAATTATAATAAATTGTATTTCATAAATTTTCATATGATAAAAAATAAGGAAATTACATTCGGTCGAGGGGTGACCTTTTCTTGAAAGAGAAAAAAGAGAAGAAAACCCAACACAATCTACAATATTGCATAACCGCACAGATTTATTCCAGACGCTGAAAGGTTAACCATATAGTAAACGTAGAAATATTCATCGCTGTGTATGAGTAATGAGCAAAAAAAAAAAAAAACCAAAATCCTGGGATGCTCTCAGTTTATATTGTGCCATATGTACATCTTTTCCAAGCCGCTTGTCTACATCAATTTACGAGTACACCTTTCAAATATTTTCTCAAATATTTTGCCAGGCAGACAGACGGAGGTATCCTGATCGAATCAAAATTTGACATTGATTGATTAAGAAAATGTATATACTTTAGAGAATCCCTGCAAGCTTTCTTCTGCAAGCTTTCTTCTGCAATCGTATAAGCATAAGTATACCAGTGCACCCCTACGCTATAGTGTTTTGTTATGTGGTTACTAAGAACTGAAGTATCCTGATGGGGCACTTCAGATTATGAAATTGTAATTTTCATTTTATCTTACACTTTTCCTGTTTAAACAAACATGGAAAATTATTGTTATTACTATTATTGTTATTATTAATTTCGCCAGAGAAATAAATTCTAAGATTAAACTCTTAAAAACACTAGCATCTAAGGCTATCGGCTTTTATTAAAAACTCTACCGCACTTGAGATTCGAACCCACGACGATTGACTTTCTTAGTCGAGATTCCTCGCCTTCGGCTACTCAGGCGAATGAAAATTATTATTGGTTTGCGGAAATGAAATTTTTTCACCTTTTTTTAAAATCTTCTTCTTCTAATGTGTGCGATTTATTTCTAAAATCATTTATCAATTCGAAATGAACTTTCTTTTTGGTAAATATGTTGTTTTTAAAACTTAATCTTCCTTCGTTTGTTATGTAATATATATTATAATTCATATGCAGATACGAATGAAACTAAAAACAGCAGTTTAAGAAAAATTTTTTACGCTTATCTTTATAAGAAAAATTTATTAAAATTTCTTCATGTTTTATACAATTTTGTAATCTCTCAATAGACACGAGCGGATTGCATTTACAAAGTTGTGATTAAAGTGACGCAATTTATTCTGGTGATCATAAAAAGATCAAAAAGTCATTTAAGCTAATTTTCAAGAGGCAGCCTGCAGCCTATTATCGCATAAATCATCGTCTCAGGAATCTTTGCACAGACTTTACTCATAACTAGTAAGAGCAGGTAGCACATGCTTCATGTAAAACGTAATCAGAATTGTTAAAGAGAGCCATGTTTTACTGGTCGAAGCCTATTCTACTTGACCTTAAAAAAAATAATATAATCGATGCTCAAAGCAACTGTAATTTTTTCCGATTTTTTTATACCCATCCCGCCGCTGGATATATTCATTTTGTCGAAACGTTTGCAACGATTAGAAGGAAACTTGAGCGACTTGAGAGAAAGTATATATATTCATGATCGGCATCAATCGTATCGATCTCAAACGATTTAGGCATGTCCGTCTGTCTATCTGTATGTCTGCGCAACTATATAGCTTTTGTGGTAAACATACTCCCGTTAGCGAAAATGAAGATATCGCCTACAATTTTGGCAATGAATCAAACTTCCCCATGGACACGCCTATAACGCCCACATGGCTATGCAATAAAACAATTTATATCGAAAATAGAAAACATCAATCGTGCCTAAAGCGCGTGAAAATTTACTTCTGTTACCCTTTTTGGTCTCTTTGAGGCTAACACTGAAGGGCATAAAAGAATCGGTATCAAGCGAATATAATTTTCTTATTTGTTATATTGCTTTATACTCCCTAACAAACTTATACACCACTACAGCAATATAACATAAGTTGCTTGAATAAACTAAATGATCTAAACACCACTTTGATGGTATCTTCCTCGCCAGGTATATTGCATAGCGTATCAAGTCAAGAAAATACTTTTGCAAGTATAAACGATTTTAGTAAAGCCCACTGCCATTTTGCAGTTTACATGCTTGTGTGTGTTTTTCAAATAACGTAAGAAGCAAAGTTATGTTTTTGCAAATTTTCCACAAGGGCGAAGATAATGTAATCGACTTTGAACACACCTTAAAAACTGAAGGCAATCTTTGTAATACAAAAATTTTTAAATATTTTCTTTCGTAATCGCGAAACTTTAACAGATAGACTTAAAAATTAAAAGTTTTTTAAATAAGCGACATTTTTCTAATATATCGAACCATAGATCGTCGATATGTCCGTAGAGAGAGGCACTTTACACTGAGTTTTTTCCGTTTGCCTGTACTATCAGAGCTAGTTTTAGATCGATAAGTTTTATAATTTATTATTTTAAATATCGGTTTAAATATATTTACATATCTTTCTTTTAGGTCTCTCTTTTTATGACTGTTGCTTGGAGAAGCTTTAGGATGCGGAACCTTAGTTATAATAGGAAAACTACCCGTCAATTAAAATTAGAACACATATGGACCAGTAAGACTGTAAAGCCTCTTTCGGCACACAAATAATTAACAAAAATACTAGATAGAGTAACTCAAACGTTTATCGAAATTGTAAAGCCACATATCACTTGGATATTTTAAAATGAAACTCTAGTCATCTAGTCATCTGATATAAATAATCTCCGAATGTAGCAATGGCTAACGCTTCACTTGCTATTTCTTTTATTCAACAAAAGATCCATCAATCAGTAAATACACAGATAGACTAAAGCTCTGCCTGTGAACAATTCCATTAAGTATTGAAATTGAGAAAATTTTCCTCAATAAATTATATTTTATAGAAACTTGAAACTTGAAAGTTTACAATGAACTAAACCTTTTTAACAAATATTATTAAATGCATTGCATAGACACGGTACGCTGCTGTGCATTTATTAATCTCACTATGATGTGATTTATATGAAAAATGTTTTTTAAATCAATAAATCTTTTTAAATCGACGATTAATAAGAGCATGAATTTCGAAATTTTCTAAATTCATTTTCACTGTAAGTCGACTCGATCTTGAAAGCTAGAAAACTAGTAAATAACTTGCGGATGTATCGGACAAGCAAAACATTAATAATTGTCAAAATTTGCATTTAGATTAATTGCTGATAATTTATCAGAAAACCAGAAGCGCATACCTAGGACAAGAAAATCGTGTTTGCTTTTTTTAAGACAACTGTGGCATCATTTCAAGCGAATAAATATAATTTCCTACGGGTTTTGTAAGTGAGAAAAGATGACTCTTATCCAAATGTAATGAAGTCTCGATCGCGGCGGGTTAAATGTCAAATTATTTGTCAACTGCGAGTTATAATTTTTATACCCACAGCCACAGGTGGACATAGGGCAACAATTCAAATTTCAATTAATGCAATTTTGTCTACGTAGTCATCGGCTTGTGACCCGGGTGCCTTTGTTGCACAGCAAGGAAAGAAGACAAAAATTTGGAAAACAATTTTCTCATGCGTAAACTTTCACGCAAAGTAGTGAACACACTGCCTTTAGGTATTTTTCGGATATCTCTTCCAATTCATCATTTGATTATCGAGAATAATTAGTAAAATTGTTTTCCATATTCTCTGGGAAAGCACCGAAAATTTGTTGCTTGCGCGGGAGAAGAGACTTTATGTTTCCTTGTTGTACCTATGTTGTACCTTAAACATAGTGCCGAGCATGAAGCGTGATAGAAGGGGAGGGGCAGAGAGAAGAAACAGTGCTTGTGGACATTCGCCATTCAGTTAAAGTGACAAAAGCCACTGTTCTTAGGTTATTGTGAAGGCAGAGAGCATAGGTATGCAGGTAAGTCCAGGACGATTGGATGGGAACGCTGAAAAAGCCGTGCAGTCCTGTTAAAAGACTTAATTGGTGGACAAATCTCTTTTACCGCTACACAAGACATGTCTCATAGGCACCTATACATGAGCGCCACGCTTTCTTCACCCATGAGTAACGCTACAGGCGGCTGAGTGTTTTCAAGCAAAGTTTGAAAGTTTCCGCCCACAAAAGCGTGTTCTACTCGAATTTTGGCCGGTTCGATTGCCGCCATTGTGTTGAAAATAGCAAAAGTAACGTAACTAAAACCACAGAGCCTCATCAACATCTAATCAAAATTGCGTGAAATTTTGACAAGCGTCGTTAGAAAGTTTAGAGAAAGTACTTAAGAATAGCACTGCCTGCAATTCAACAATTTAGGTAACTCTCTCTCCTCTTTCTGGATAACTACTATATCTTAGTAAACGAAATCGTGCATGTGCAATATATATATATATATATATATATTTAGTGAACTACACGAAAAGATTGAGACAAGAAAGAAATATTTTTATCATCATTCAATGTAACTTAAAATTTCGCACGTAGTAAAAAATAAATTAATTTTACAGAAATATATTTCGTATTTTCGTAATAATAATTTTTTTTTGTATTTCTTTCTTTTCCCGTATTGCAATATTGCAAGTGAAGCAAAACGTTTGCATATTACTTTTTTAACAAAAACATTAATATATATTGCGTTTGTTTATAATGAATGCAAACAAAAAAAAAACAAAAAAAAAAAAAAAATACAGACAAAACAACGAAAAGGGTATGAGACAAAACAGAAAAGTTTCCATTCATTTTGATATGGATTTCGGATTTCTTTCAATGGATTAGAATATGAATTCAAATGTGAAACCGGAACTTATGTTATCAGCTTACATAATATTTAAAAAAACAAATAATAATAATAATAATGATGAGGGTTACGTTGTTCAAATCAATCAAATGACAAAAAAACAACAACAAAAATTTACATCTTCAAATGGAATTTAGAACTTGGAACAAATGAGTATTATTTTTTTCTTTTTTTTTACGATTTTAAATTATTTACGTTACGTACATGTCTGATTATCACACAATAACCAGCTGGTCTCTCTATGAAAGAAAAAAAAAAAAACGAAAAAAATAGGATTTTGTTTATGCACAAGCTTAAGGTAAATATGATAAGAATCATATATATATATATATATATATATATATAGAATAGCGTGCAGAGTGCGACAATGAAAAATTGCATAAACTTTAAACACTGCATTGCAAGCAACGCTACTCTTTTAAAATTAAAGTACATTTCACAACTAATTGAAAAATTAGCTCGAAATTTATTTATTTCTTAAGACCTAACAAGTTGTTATTACAACAACAAGGTAAACAAAGAAGCTGCAAATTGTTAGATAAAATTGTCAAAACAAACTTCTTAGGCAAAATTTCGCAAGTCTCTATTAGCTTACGCTTACAAAACGCCCCAGATACATAGTAATGCCGCACATACGCTTTAACATTAACTTGGCCAGACAAAAAGCTTATCATTATTATCATCATTACAAGTAGAATAAAGACATTTGAGTTTTTTTTTTTTCTTTTTTTTTTTGTTCATAAAAGCATAACAAACCTTTATTTATTGCTTAAAGCACCGCAATTTAATGTTTTTTATTTTCGTTTTTACTTTATGTCCACATACAATATACAAGAAACATTGAAAAAAAAAAAAACGGCTAAGAAAATTTGTTAAGTTCTTTCTTTTTTTTTTTTGTTTGTTTATTTATTCACTTGTTTTTTTTTTTTTTGTCTTTTTTCTTTTAATAAAATTAAAGAAAAAGTTGACTTTCTTTGTTCGACTTTTTAAAGGAAATGTTTCACTTTTATTTATATTTTTTTTTTTTTTGTAATTTTTTAAAACTCTAAACACATTTCCATTTCAAAATCAATCCGCATCAACGTCATTAATGCCGCGCTTGCTAATAAACACTAAATTTTTTGTGCTCGGTAAAATCGTTAATCGTGCACTCGTCAACGTAAGTAAATATTTCAGGGGTAGGTAAATACGGCCCTCTCTCTATCTCTCTCTGTCTCTCTTTTGCTTTTCCTTAATCTCACTGTTTGAGAGCGCAACCGCGTAAATGTGAAAATTTCCTTCTTTCTCTCGCATTTGCGTAGCTGATTGGAAAGGTAAAAATTAGAAAATTAATATAGAAAACTAATTTTAAAAAGGAATAATTTAATATATATATGGGGTTTGCAAAAATTTTGATCAGCGACTTTTGCAGCTAAAAATGATAAAGAAATGGGAAATACTAGTGTATAGTGTTCGATAAATTTGACCTTTCTCTATATAAAATAACGTTTAATATTAATAATTTATTCAGCATACGACGACGCTAATCATGGAACGCTCAATATACTTCTTCTTCCATTATTCATTATTTTTCTTGTTTATTTGAAGAAATTTGTCTTATGGTGATGCTGCTCCATCATATCCCAATTGTCGGTTTGGGGTTCAAGGCTTTCAAAGTGGCGGCCTGAATTGACCGAAAATGCTATTTTTGGGCACGTGCTGCAACAGTTGCCTAAGATACACCCGAATGGGTGGGTTTGCTTCACTCAAAATACTCACCAGACATGGCGGTACGACTTGCTCAAATCGGTAGGGCATGCTTTGGCTGGCACATAGTTCCGCAAACTTGAAGAAGCGTGAAAATGATTCGGTTGGCGAATCACTACCGAACCAATGTAAATTCTTTCGATATGACATCGCCATGTTGCCAAAAATATTGTAAAATGTTCTAGAAAATGACGGAAACTATTTCGATTAACGTATGTTGCACTAATTTTCCACAACAAATGCCGTTTTCAAGTGAAAAAATGATCAACATTTTTGCAAACACCTAATAATATATCGGTAAAGTTATTATACAAAACAAGACGTTATGTCAATTAAAATAACAATTAAAATGTAAAATAATATAATACATAAACCGATTTAAAATAATACAATGTATTAATAAAATACGAAGAACATTATTATTGTTATTATTGTTATTCTAAATTTAGCCAGAGAATAAATTCTAAGACTAAAGTCTTAAAGCACTAGCATCTAAGGCTTTCGGCTTTATTTTTAAAACTCTACCGCATTTGAGATTTGAACCCACGACCATTGAGCTGCTACTCGAGACTCTTGCCTACTCGTCCACTCTGGCGGATTCGAAGAATAATTTTTCCAAAATTTCCAATAAATCGTTTTTATCTTTTTTCTTTCATTCTTTTTTGGCAACTTGTCAAACAAGGCCTAACCTCAAAAAGCTTGAAAGTTGAAGAAAACTTTCCAAACAAATTTCTATGCAAATTTCTATGTGTCTGACAAGCGAGGAAGGGCTTTATGTTGGATAAACGCTAAACTTCTTTTCTTTTCTTCTTCATACATGTTAATCCTTTTCTTCCCCTCCTTCGTAAATCGCATGCTGATTATTAATATTCTCCTTCCGTCCATGCGGTATATTAAGTCAAGCAAACAGCTTTCTTTTTTATTTTTTTGGTGCCACTTACTATCAGCCAATCCGGCGAAGCAAGGAAAAGTTTTATGTATTGTCAGTCAAAAATCTGAATGTTACCTACTACGACAATCGTAGTTACATGTATACAGAAAATAAAAGGCAAATATTTACTTATGTCTTATCTCGCACTTCAATCTATGTACATTTAGCATATGATACGGATCGCGTATGGTTGCGATTAAGCTACATGCTGCCCACCCCTGCGAAGTGCAAGATATGCAGAAAAATTGTAAGAACAATGTTTTCAAATTTTCTCAATTAAAGAGCTAACGGTATATTGCTCTCTTACGTTTATCTTTTCTTCTTTTTGTATCTTGAGCTTGGCTTGGAATTTCGTTAAAAGCAGTACACTTAAGGCCCGTATTCTACAAAACCCAGCAGTTGATAGTGGATCAATGCACGATTCTCCGCATTCTCCGAACGCATTGTTTTATAGTTGAATAACTGATTCCGGAAAAAAAGATCTAGTTGTACATTGTTGAAAGAAACAGAAAAAGGAGAGATATATTGTGACCTGATTTCACGGGTTTTCTTGTTTTGCATTTCACAGGTATGTCAACTTATTCTAAGCTAAAATGTATTTTGATATGTATGTATGTATGTACGTATGTGTGTATGTAAAATGTAAAATGAATACGGTGCATATTCTAGCGAGCTTTGCTAATATCTAATATTAATATTATCAGAACACACACACGTATGCATGTATAGCAATAAAAATGAGTGTTAAGTTTTTTTTTTCTTCTTTTAAAAACGCAATCATTTCATATGAAATTTTTCTTTGTGAAATATCCATTGGTTGCTGTTTCCCATTAAAATTCCTTAGTAATGCTTTGAAATTGAAATTCTTTTAACAGCTATTCGAATAATTTTTGATATCTGCGGTTTTTACCTGGAATTATATATATTTCCAGATATATATTATATTAAAAATAAACTCAAGAATCTTTGTGTGGGTAGATATGTCCATTTCTATTTTTTTCCAATTGTACTATGGAATTTGTTTTTGTTTCTTCAATATTTTTACACTTTTAGATGAAAAGTAAAAGTTTTAATAAAATTTGAGAATTATCCGAGTTTCCTAAGGGAATGGCTGCTTTGTCGACAATTCACAGTCTCCTGTAATGAATGTAAGAACTTAATGTTAACTTTCATCTTCGCTCAAATAATACACCTCGCACGAAAAGTATTGCTTAAGGTCAACTTACCTCAATTCTCGGACCATAGAGGTGTTTGCGATAAATGGTTTGGGCATTCCGCGCAAATACTTGAAAGCAACTTAGAGAACTCAAGAACTAAAACTGAACATTGTTCATCAGCTACTCAACCCGTGGTCTATAGATAAATATAAGCAAGGTCATCCCTAACGAAGAGTTTCTACATCGAATAAACCCACCGTGTAATAGACAAAATATTATTTTTTCAAACTTTCCAATGGATCGAGAGTTTAACGATTTTGCGGCATACCTTGTAACGATACTTTTATAGCCAAGCGCTGCAAGAAGTACATTCACCAAGTAGACTGAAGTTAAAACTAGCACTGGCCTGACGGAATATTTCGTTAGCTACTACAGCTACTGAAGCTTGGGAAAACCGAGATTAGAAGCAATTCCAAACAACCTTGCATTCACCCTTTTCCAATGAAACTCATAACTCATAACGAAAAAAAAGGTCAAAATTCTCTCTAAGGCTAACTTAATCAGTATCAGTCATCTAAACGATATTTCTCACTTTACCTAAATATTGGACTCTCCCCATACTAGCAGATCAACTTTCGGTGATATGTATGCCTTGCCTACATCGGTCCTAAGGTAACTACTAATCCTTAAAACTTTGTCTAATTCGCAATTAAAGCAATGATGTTCACTGTGTGTGTGTGTGTGTGTGTGTGTGTGCCAAGCTTTTCCACGTTTGCATCGGCCTAATGACTCACTCATAGCTTGAATCTGCTCTGGCCCCAAGTGGGCTGCTAAGCTAGAGGTGTACATGCTTTTTTCTTTACTTATACATGACTTTCGTTTATTTGGTTTCTTTATATTCATCCATATATCAGTTCGGCCTAATATTTAGCTTAAGATTGATCTTTAAAAGTCATAAGATGAAAGGATCAATTTTTGACTGATATTTACCTAAGATAATACTAAAATGAGAATCATTTTGTATAAGTTGTCGTCTAAAGTAAATTACCGTAAAAGGAAGGAGAGTACAAGCTTCAATTTATTGCGTGTCCGATGGATGCCTCATGTGTTTCATACCTGAAATATATGATAGAAATTTTTATTGTAAATTTTCCAGAAATTTTATTCGTTTAACATGTAAAACATGTAAAAAAGTACGCCTTCTTATGAAAAAATGAATATATATTGCGAACAAAGCGACCCGTAGGAAGATGTTGAGCAAAGTGCAAGGTTACAGCTAATTAATAATTATAATCATATAATTTAAGTAGAAAAACCCTAAAGAAAAATATATGTAAGCGAAGCCGTTTTGTATATTAATTACAAATAACATAGAAATACAGTAAATGCATCTTTTTATTAAATTAATTTTTGTATTTAAAAGCAAGTATGAATCACCATAAACCGTAATCAGTTAACAAATTAAGTTTATTTTCAAATTACTAATAAGTTCTTTTCAATCCATTAAGTTAATCGTAGAGTTTCTGCAATCGATTATCGATTACAACTAGTAAACGTTCTGCTTATCTATGTTATTACGATTGTTCTTCAGCTAATTTGGGTTCAGTTATTCTTTGAGTGAACGACCTTAAGAATGTTGCTTGCCTGCCATGCATGTTATTCTCGCTGACCAATTGTTTCACTACATATTATGGGCTTTTTTTTTTTGTATTTCGCTTATTTTCACATTTCCAAGAAACACAATATTCCTCCGATATTCTGCACAATCAGTTTTCCTTGCTTCTTACTTTAAAAACATCACCTTCAGTTTGTTCTAGTGCTCTGCGCTCGAGTGTGATTTACTTATCTAATTGTCGTCCCTTCTTATCACATTTCATTAATTTTTCGCTTCCTTTGGTCGGTCAAGAATGTTTGGTTGTCTCATAGCTGCATTGCAAGGTTGAAAGGACCTTGAAACATCATGCCCGACTTTCTGGACCATTCTTACTCTACTACGCATTGTCATTGCTGTTAATTAACTTGTGGTACAGTTTGTGCGAACGTATGTAACACCCGGAAGGGCTTAACTAGAACTTTTTCTTTTAATAGCTATGAATTCAGAATCGTTTTCTGAAATGATCTAAGATTATCTGACCATCTGTCTGTCCGTGTAATGTCTGTCCATGAACGTCTACTGGTCGGAATTTCTCGAATACTTTAATGAAATTTGGTACAGTGACACACTTTGGCCCGAGGATAAATGCTATTGAAAATTGTTTCGTTTCGGTCAACTTTTTCGACCACACCACAATAATGTGCAATTTCAAGTGAATAACTGCACCAGGCGAAGAGAGGTGTAAGGTATCTAAAGATCGGCCTTACCCAATTATAATGTTCTTATTTGTTGGGAATGTATAAGTACGTTGGGAATAAGTTGGAAATGGGAGTGTCTGGTCTTGTCCGTTAAGCAAATATTCCGCTAAAATGGTTACACTTTTATAAGCAAATTATCGATACCTACTAACCTCACTGTGACATTTTTTTTTCCTGCGAATTGTCGAAGAATTTCGTTTCCTAGAAAATCGTTTACTTCTCATGAACGCAAACCTATGATTTTCGTAATAATGTGATATTTTAATGTAATAGCTTCGCATACTAGTCCGTATTGCAATTCGATGAGGTTGATCAATAAATAATAAATTATTAAAAAGAAAAGTAAAGAAATACATTTTTTCTAAGCGCCTACTGTTGACCCATTTTCCACGAAACTTGCATTAAAAAACATTGCAATTATTTTTATTTTACTTTTTATACACTTTTCTTTCATACTCTCTGCTGACTTTTTCAAATTTTCTTTTAACACCGTTGCTTTATGCTTTGCCATTACGATACTGTGGCCAAAAAGTAAAATATTCAATATTCAAGTGATATTGCGCGGGTATATTGAATATCAGAATATGCTTTGCAGACATCCGCGTCCAGTTTGCCATCATAAGCGTCATTAGTGTTTCGGCTGCACTTGGTTTTGTGCGGCAAAGTAAGTATTTTTCCCGATTTTTACAATGGCTATGAAAGACTGAGTTCTGTCCACCAAGAGTTGAGATCTGGATGTACGCATACGATCTGGAAACAATCGTTCAATTGAGCGAATATCGTATACAAGAGGAGCAAACACCCAAAAAACTGCGCCAAAGCCTCTGAAAAACCAAAACGATGTCAACAGTTTTCTTCGATTATCGTGATGTTACACGCTATGAATTCCTTCCTTCGAGCCAAACGATTAACAAGAAATGTTAATTGACTGTTGTGTGCCATTTGCTTGAAGACTCATCCACAGGTCTATACAATACGCATACAGTCATTCGTACGAACTACTTTCCCGTCGTACAATTTCAACTTATGTGCTGTTAGTCTGTAAGCATCAATTTCGTTATGTTAAAGCCCCACTCTGTATATTAGATATTCGAGTTAATTATTAAATAAATTTCTTTAACTCATCTAACCCTTCATAAATATCGTATCATTGAATTACTATAGCAAGTCAAAAGGCTTCGTTCATTCTAAAATACCATGCATGGGCGCGTTAAAAATATCGGCGCTAACCCTTCGACACGAATGTAAAGTAAATTAAAGACGAAGAAGAAGAGAGGTGCACGGACGAATATCCGTCCGGGAGCAGGATTCGAGCTGCTGATTAGTTTTTGTCGCGGACGATATGTCCTTTATGATATGTCCTTTGCATACGCTCAGGCATCTGACCAAATTCTTATCGGCGTATAGTAAGGGGATATTGGACTTTCAGATTTAACAGCACAGTACAAAGAACACAAACAGACCGGAATAGATTTAAGAAAGAAATATAAGGAATCTGCTTACTGATGCACTGAAGTGTGTGGTCCAAAAATGTGAGTACACAAAAAAACCCATTTGACATTTGTGGGAGTAATATCTCAGCGAACAAGAAATCAGTAATCATCCCAATGTCAGAGCTTCATTCTTAGTGAAACACATTATGTCTTGTCTCATTGATGAGAGTTGTAATTTACTAGAAAATAGTGACGTCACAAGACAACACATACACATTCCTTACTACAGAACACGTGCGTGCGTTAAAGATAGTAAACAAAGCATCTGTATTTATATCTCTCGCCATTCAAAACACTCACTCTCTTCTCTTCTCTTCTCTACCGTCTAAGAATAGGAAGAAAAGCGAATCAAAAATTTATGAATGAAATATTTCGTTTTCACGACATTGTTGTACTCACGGATAGACGATGATGGTGCATGTGAGTGTATGTGTGTTTTTCTAGACACAATTGCATTTCAAAGGAATTCAACTGTTCATAAATCTGCATATACCGGATAGGTCAGGTCTGGCATTTTTTATTTATTTTATTAAACGCGACTTAGTTAGCTAGCAAACGCGTTTTCCATCAAAAACTCGTTTCCCTCAGTTTAAAAATTCTAAAATCATTGCATAATTCTATCGAATAATTTAATTGTTTTTTTTTTATATTTTTTTTTTGCATATTTTTTCTTTTTTTGTTTTGGCTTGTTTTTTACACTAGGAATGTAAAAAGTACACAATTCTCAAAATAATTAAATTTTTTGTACGCATATCGGACTAACGTGTACTAACATATTGCTGTTTTTATTATTAGGCTCGATATTATTTCAATTATTTAACATGTAAATTTATTCATTATTACGTCACAAAGATTAAATATGTACAAAAATGTGCATAAATACGTTAATTACGGAAAAAAGGCGTATAACTCGTCGTCATCGTATTTGTACAAGCAAGAAATATGCAAATGTTTAGTTGTTTAGTTGTTGTGTGTTCGTGTGTTTTTCTTTTATAACATAAAAGTCCATATAAAATCAACTCAATTATAGTCACGATATTCGGTAATGAAAAGAGAATGAAAACAACAAGTATTAATCATTATCATTTGTCCGTTGTTGAATTAGTGAATATATCGCGTTAATATAGAGCGTGTGAATATTATACTTATTATCATTATTAAAGTCTTAAAGCTCTAGCTTCTAAGGCTATCGAGATTATTGAAAACTCTAGCGCAGTTGGGATTTGAATCCACGACCATTGCATTGGTCGTCGACATTCTTTGCCTGCACGGCCACATAGGCGGATAGACCGTGTGAATAATATGTGTAGTAAAAGAAAAACGTATTGTTCGAAACGACCTTGTTATATCGAGACATTTATTATTTTTTTTTTTTTTCACTATAATCTAAGCATTGTATGCCGTAGGGTTTGGGATGTCAGAAAATTGCTCAAAATTATCCAAAGGTTAGGATGTAATCATTTCTACAACAGAAGCAAGAGGTCTAGCAGAAAAAAACTGAAACTAACGGGACAAAGAGAAGTAAGAACTAAAATATAAGATGCAGCTGCGACTGAATTGACAAAGCTTCGTTCCGAGGAAATGCCACAATATATAACCTGATGGTAAATTCTTTTCTCATTGCACTGTGAGTAGTTCAAGTCAAACACGCCACTTGCCGTACAAGGCGTATTAAATTTGTGTAAAATTTGCAAGTTTATAAGTTGTACGTAATATGCACAGCAACGACTTAAAGTGACCCATCCATCCATGTCTTGTGTTCTTGGCCGTCCATGTATCCGGCTGATCTTCTCTCAATCCACAGGTCATAATTTTTGAGATATTTCGGTGACAAGTTGTGCATTAACAATTTTTGGCCCAAGGATGATTTCTTTTGAAAATAGTTTGGATTAGCTATTCATCAGTACGAGTTTTCAATTGAGCGGAATAAATGATGAGATATAAGAGATATAAGGAACATAGCCGCTTTCAGATAAGCTTTGTGAAAATTAATAAGTCGGACTTTATTTCAATTTTCCCTTCTATCATATTGGTTGTATGTGAACAAACAAACGTCAAATTTGCTATTTGTTACTTTTTCGAAATAAATATCGAAAAATGAAACCCGTACATAATGTAAATCTAAATAAGTGGCTTACGGCCTACAAATGAAAGCTGCTTAACTAACGGATCGATAGATGATCAATGCCCACAATTACCATTTCTAACTCGACTTCACTTTCGTAAAACATATGGTTTTAAAATTAAAATTAATTTCAGCAAAACGTTAAGGAAAAAAACAATTCGCTAAGTAACGTTTTAATATAAATTTTTTATGGTTTTTTTAATTAAATATGTCTTGTTGCAAGCCAAACTGTACTCTATTTGATTCTAGTTTTCTTTTCATGCGTTTTGTTTACGCCTCCCAAAAATTTCATCTTCGTTTTTTTTTCTTTTTTTTTTAAATAAAACACAGTTTTTACTTACTTTGACACAAGTGCTTTTTTATCCACAAAGCAAAAACCTAGCATCATTTACCCATTTATACAATATTGACATAATTCTATATGCAACAGATATATATATATATAAATATATATATATATAGAATTGAATTTGTATTCCAAATTCTCTATAGAGTGCGAATTTGGAAAAAAAGTTTGAATTCTGACGGACTATTTGATGTTCGCCTTATGACGATTCTGCGACGACGATATTTGTTCAGCTGTTGTACTTGGTTATTTTATTGTGTACATTTCAAAAATTTTACCTGACTCAAGTCGCGTACGCTGGCGAGAAATTCATTCATATATAATTTACTACAAATATAAAATATTTTTTAATTACCACAATTTAAATGCAATGCAGAAGATCTTTAATTTTAATGCACATGTGTTCTGTTTACATTTTTTTTTTTTTAAATTTCTTAATTATAAAAAATATCGCGTGCTAATATGCGAATAAGTTTACGTAGGAAAAAAGAATGCGAAATTTATATTCTCTTTCCAATGATCGATCGAGTATTGGTTAACCGACCGAAACTATCTGTTTTGACGCTCACAAACAATATTCGGCCTTAGGAGACATTTTTTTTGAAACCTTACTTTATTTCATTATTGAAAAGATCATTTTGAAGAGCAAGTTTGCAGATTTTTTTTTCGTTTGTGTTTTTTTTTTTTTTGCATACCAAAGGATTAGTTTCCTGTTCTAGAAACAGTTATGTAAAAATTGTAACACTACAGATCCCGTAGTACCGCCCCTAGTACCGCTGTTGTTTTCCGTATGGTAACCACCTTTGAATCATTCGCGTTTTGCCTTACTTCACAGTTGTATATTACGTTTAGAACGGATGATGGCAAAGAAACGACAGTAAAAGATTACTTTGCGGCAAAGGGCTGCTTGCTGCAATATCCGTCATTGAATTGCATTACAACACGTACAAAAAAACGCGAAATATCGCTACCAATGGAGTTCTGCTCTGTAACCGAAAATCAAGTCCTAAACGTAAGTAACGGTTCCCGATTCCGTAAGACCTTTCGTGATTTTTTTTGTTATCAATACCTAATGAAAAAAGCGTAAGGATGGCAGTATACAAGTCACAAAAATGATCAAGTATGCTGCCACATCTACAGACGAGCGGAAAAATAAAATAATTAACTTATTGGCGCATTTTTGTCATAGCCAAAGTCCATTCGGGCTTTCGGCGTTCAGTTGGGTAGTAATTTTATAAAAAAACATTTCCGTCTTTTGTCACCGCCGGATTTAGAGTACTGCGGCGGCAAAATCGTGCGTCCATGTGAAGGCGCCTGGCAAGTGACAAATGCAAAGTTCTTAGAGACTGTCAACGCCCAACCAAGTCACAAGTGGGCAATAATTTACGAGACCAAAGGTAGAGCATCGATTAATGTGCACGTAGTAATGGAATTCAAAAAGACTGTAACTATGAATGAATTTTCTATCATCAATGTGAAGTAACGGATTTTCACTATATCGAGAGCACGTTAGAAGGTTTTGCAAGGAAGGGTTATGCCCTAGTAAGTGTCATTTGTGGATAGCTGTTTCAGTTCTCCTATTGTTTTCTTTTCGTTTTACTTTCATAATAGGTTGTCGTTGTAATAAGCTACGGTGCGTCCTATTCTATGATAAAACAAAAACAGAACTTAGAGTGGGTATTTTGACACAGTGCATTAAGGAAAAAACTGTATCCCGTGCTTGTACTGATATGTCAGTAATGAGAAATAGGAGGCTATTCACGCAAGTTACGGCGGAAATTGATAAATTGTTAACTAACCCCTGTTACGTTAACGAAAAAGGAAGGGGCCAACATAAAAGCGCCTCAAGATGTGCGATGACAATTTCTTGAAATTACGTGCTTATGTACATGAAAGCTTTGCCTGCTACATGATAGATAAGTGAGGCTCGCCTTTTGATGACTATCGTAAAACAACCACTATAAATTCACTTCCAATTAAATAAATTTTAAGTGAAACAAAACGGCTAATGGTTGAAATAAATTTTCTTTCAAAACGGAAAAAATCCAAAAAAAAAGTATTTTAGATTTGAACTTGTAAAATAAAGATTATAAAAAATTTAATTCTATGAAACACAAATAAAATGTTATTAAATAATCCAGGAAGCATTGCAGCAACGGTTTGTGTCTTTTTATGGAGTAGGAAAATGGTTGACGACACCGTATGATATCTCAGGGGATCCTCATCATCGTGAGATGAATAGATCGAAAGATGCGCTGATATATTCAAAGATTATTAAATTAACTTTTCAAAAATCTAAATAAAGTCCTTATTTATGCGCTTATTCGTTCTCAATCATTCAACAGGTCTTTGTAAAAAAGCAGCAAATTCAAACCATCTGAGAAAATAAAAATTCCATACAATAGAGAATGTTTGAATAAATTGCTTTACATGTATTGTGCCGTTTTTCAAGAATAAGCGTATACAATTATCAAGAATTTTGCATGTATTGTGCCGCTTTTGAGAATAAGCGCATATTCGTTCTCAATCGTTGAGAAATTCTGCGCAATGCCAAATACTTTAAGTAAGTTTTCATAAAAAAACATCAACATCATTATTATCTTCAGACGGCTATTTAAAAGTTGAGTTATAGAAAAATTTTTTTTCATAGCTGTGGTTTAAATTTCAATTTCCCGCTAGGAAAGATTTCCCTCGAAATTATGAAATAAAGTTGCTTTTGTTTAATCAACTAACGCTTTATCCATATGATATTCCTCTCAGCTTAAAATTTTATTTGCGACGCTGCCAGCTTTAATAGACTATTTTTCATCTACTCAAATTATCTAAAATAAATGTATAAATTTGGCAACTTCTTTTGCTAGGATAATAACATGTGGACTTATTTTGCTGGTTTTTTAACTCAATATGAAGATAACGCGGTATAAAAAATTGAATAAAACGTTAGCTTTTTTCAGCGCTCACTATAACTATCGGGAACCATACCAAGTTTTAGTAGATGCAACATTCTGTCAAGCCGCATTAAAGGTAAACCATAAAATTGTTCCGACAAAAGAAAAAAAAATTGTCTACTTCTTTTAGAATAAAGTAATAGTAGAGGAGCAAATACGAAAGTATTTTCAAGTGCAAGTAAAACTGTTGACTACACAATGCATAATTTTGGAAGCGGAATCTTTGGGCCCTCCTCTAGTTGGAGCTACGCAGATTGTCAAGAAATTCCTTGTGCACAAATGTGGTCATGAAGGAAATCCGATCGCTGCGTGCGAATGTATAAAACAAATGGTTGGCATTAAAATTGTGTTGAATTAGAAATTTGTTTAATTATATTTATATTTCAGACTAAAGACTCTCGCTATATTGTGGCTTCGCAAGATAAGGTATTACAATCCAGCTTACGTAAAGTACCTGGACGTTGTTTACTATATTTACACAAGGCAACACCAACACTAGAAACACCTTCGCAAGCCTCCAAAAAATGGGTTCAAAAAAAATCGAAAAATATGTTGAGTATTGATATCGAAAAAATTGAAAGTCTCAAATCCCAAAATGGAATAAGCTCAACAGAGGAGAAACCTAAATCGAAACGTAGGAGTCCCAAAAACCCCAATCCCCTGTCCTGCAGAAAAAGTAAAAAGCAATTAACTAATAATATACAAACGTTAGCAAATAGCAGCAAACCGCCGATGAAAGCTAGAAGAAAACGGATTAAATTACCTCGACATGTTAAAGAAATTATAAGAGATAGTTAACAGAGTATTTTAATAAAATTTATGAGAAAATGCACATATGGCTGCAGCGACTCGTATCACTCATTTTGCTTTTGCAAGGTGTTCCCTTCTCTGATTTTTTGTAAAGTCTTTTTAGTCAGTAAATATCTTACGGCATTCAATAATAGGCTGTGCCTAGATATGTAGACTAACATATTAACGGGGAAGCGACCACACCAGGAAAGCTCTATTTTGTTGGCTAAAGCAACTGCAAACAAAAAGCCGCACCTCTCCGCTGTTAAACGATGACGATTTTGTATTGATTTGCCCACTTTTTCATCAGGCTTGTTTGTAAAAGCTTCTAGTAGAAATTCCGTAGCTACCGGTCCAGGATTGAAAACTGTAACATTGATAGAAGGTTGTTCAACGACCAAACACCCGAAGTAAGCATTCACCGCATGTTTAGCGGCACAATAGGTGGCTGAGGATGGAACATAAGCCAAGCCGGCCACACTGGAGGTAATAGCAACGTGACCGTGACCACCATTTTGTTCCAAAAAATAGCGAACTACAACGCGGGACAAATGCAACACAGAAAATACATCCAATTCGAATAAATCGCGATCTACTTGCGTATGGATTTCTTCCCAATTTGCGCGTTGCGATCGACCCGCATTATTCACCAAAATATCCAATCGCCCGAAATGATCCAGAACCTTTTTAAAATGTTTCTCATGTTCTTCCAACTTTAGTATATCCATTGGCAATATCAACACATCTTTTGTGGACAACAGGCCACATGAATCGAACAGACAATCCTCCTTTACTTCTTCCAGCAAGTTTAAACGTCGTGCCGATAGCACCAGTTTCACTCCATGCTTAGCTAAATTCAACGCTAAAGCCCTGCCAATGCCACTGGAAGCTCCAGTTATCCATACCACCTGACCGCGCAATGTAGAAATGGAAACACCGAAACAACTCTTGAACCATAAGGCAAAATTGCAGTCTAAGAAAATCCAGAGAAGCACATAAAAGAAATAGTAGAGCAGGAAAGCACCACCGAAAATCTCCAAAAACCCCATAGCTGCAGTTCGAAATGGCACAATGACTAAACTAAAGGTAAACGAGCAAAGTACAGAAAAAAAATATTGACAGTTTAGCATGTACGGTACTGCCAAATTCAAAGTTCTATGCGTAAAAGAAAGTTTAAATCAAAATTTGCTTGTTCAGGTAAACAATATATTTCCGATATTTTCACATAATTTTGCTATCTGTTCTTTAGAAGCGAATTCAGCTGCCAATATAGCATTACCTACAGCTATTGTCTCTTTTACACTTTTCGCTTTAATCCATATGCGACCATTCATTCCGACAGCTACTTCAAAAGGCATTTCCTTCGTCAACGCGCTTAACAAAGGGCAATCTTCGCGCAATATAAGGCGAACCAAATTAAGGCTACAATTAAAAACGAATCCTTCGCTTAGAACACCCAGCTTCCCCTTTTTTCCCGACGAATTCACACACACCAATTCGGGTTCGAAATCTTTATTTGCGACCACTAGGCGTGCATAAAGTAAATCCCCTACATTGACATCGGGTCTGTTCTTCTTAGTAGCTTGCTCGAAAGCTAGGTAAGATAAAGAAGCTTGTTCCGGAGCGCCTATGTCGACTCTGAACAAATCACCCGCTTTGGCAGTGACAACACCAATAACCAGCTCACTACGCACAGGTACGTAACGTCTCTGATAGCTGTCGACCCAAAAAGTATTGGGTTCTTTGAAATGCAATTTACCGGCTTTACAAGCCGTCACTTGTTTATCATCAACTCGTCGAAGCCCGGGACCCAAAATGACTTTTTTCCCCGTAGCAGCCATCTCCTCCGCAGCTTGTATCCGGTCACCAGGCATCACTATCACTATATCAGTCATCACGTCTTCTCAGTTCTACTTGCTTAAATTTATACTTTTTTATTTGAAAACTATTCGTATATTGTTTATTTTTGTTTATAATTTCTCCTTATTTGATTAGAGTAGAAGCGATAAATTGCGAAAACGCACGTGAGAGACAACAAACAAAGAAAAATGCAGACTGCCAAGTTTCTAAACACAAAAATATAGTGTAAATGCTTAAAATTAAGGTCGAAAACACAATAAAACTTTGCATGCTTATCAGGATTTACAGATCGTAGAGCCTTAAACAGTCTTTGTCAAGACTACGAAGTCAGGTGATTTTTTATGTAAAAAAATAAATATACATATACCGTACGTTGAAATTTTGGAATAATAACTAAAAACAATTATTCTGCTGCAAAGACTAAAGAATAGCTGATAAAAATTTCCGTTGACACTTTTCATACGTCAGGATAATTAATATTGAAACGCATCGCTAGCTTAATTAAGTTAATTAACATCAACAACAACAGCGTTTATCGACTCCTGTCACATTGTAGATAATCTCGATTAGTTTGAAGTAATGATTTAAACATTAAATATTAATCTAAAAGAAATTTAAAAAGAAGAATATATGTAATGACAGGAATTATGTTCAGTCCTGAGCCGATAGCCTGTGTTGCTAGTGCTCAATGTCTCTTTTTTTAGTCTAAGAATTCAATTCATTAGTCTAAAATTAAAATAATAATAGTAATAATAATAATAATATGTTCAGTCCTTGACAACATATCCGCAAGGAGTAGAAATGAAACTTATGGTTACATATATGTACATGCAACCGCAATGTAGCCTAATACCTTTTTTTAATAATACGCAAGACAAAGAAATGATCGAAATTGAAAGCAAACCACGGTCTAGAGTTGTTTATCTAATAAGACGCGAAGTAAGCTTACGTAACAAAAAATAATATAAAAAAGAAAGAGCTTATGTAGAACCCATTCCTCATGGCGCTTTTGATAGTCTTTACTCTAACTACTAAAAGTAAAGAGTACTCTATAATTATTTATTCTCGCCGATATCTCATTATTGTTTTTATATGTGAGAATCCGCTTTACTTTTCGCCGAGAATCATTTATATTAATAAAAAAATTTTTACTAGGGTGAATCACATATAAAAAATTTAGCTTTCGTTTTTCAATAATACAAAGTTGAGTTTCAGGTGCGTGGTTACTAAAATATCTTTTATTAACAAAAATTTAGAATTCTTTTACGATTAACATTATAACATATGGTTGCTATAATTGTAATATTGTACGAATTAATATTTAAGGGATTCTGTAAAGATAGCGTTTACATCTAGTAATTGGTTCTCGTAATTTCCCAGAATTATCACGTCATGATTTTTAATTGTTTAAAATTGTTTGTAAGCACTGAGAGACATGTGTCCCTCTTAGTATATTATGATTACTTGTGATTTATTTTTCGTCCCCATTTAGTTCCGATATACAACTAGTTTAATCTTAGGTAAATTAAATGAAATAAAGAAAAAATAAAAATGTAGAATTAAATTTGTAAAGCAAAGCGGATTTTATATTAGCGTCCACATTTCCGTTTCATTTATACTCTTTATTTCCACAAATAAATAAAGCTCCTTAATTTATCAATTGCGGACTTAGATGTGACATTATTTGCCTTACTGACATGTTGATGTTTAATTACACGAGATGTAATGATCACTTATTCAAAATTAACACAGTGAAACGCCCTTTATATATCTGTGGGGTCTTGCAACACAGAGAGGGGGATGATGATGATGATAAGAAAGATGATGCTTCGAGTTAAATTAGAAAGACAGTAAATAAAATAATTTATTTTTCATAAATTTACTAAATAATTATAATTCTATTGCGCTACTGCATGATGATGAGCACGGCAAGTATGATTTGTTAATCTTCGGAAATGCCGTTTCCTTGCTTCCAATTTCATTGCATAGGAAAGGAAATGTTTGCTCGCGAAGAAGAAAACTCTGCATTGGCGGCACTAATCATACAGTGTTGAGTTTTAGCATGATTTGAAACAAGATCATAAGTTAAGAAATCAGCCGAAGATAATAATTAATGCGATGGTTATAAAATAAACATAAGAGACGTTGAGCTCGCAGCAATATCGACCTTATCGTCCTTGTATATTTGGTTTAAACATATATTCAATACACTTTCCATTGTGATTATCCTGATGCCTACACAACTTGAAATATAATTTCAACACTTGGATCCACAATTTCATTATTAGGGATTCTTTTTTTTTTTTATTATTAGGGTAAGCCAGGGCTTATTGGAGCGGTTTATATGTAATATGGCGCCAACAAGCAGATTACGATTGCGAACACCACGGGATATAATCCACATTATAAAACGCTTCTGATAGTAGTCTTATCCACGCCGGCGGAAAGTATATAGTTTCCCCTTTTGTTCCATTTGAGAGCAAAAATAGGCCGCTTATGTTGACCCAAAGTAGAAGCCAAATGTCCATCCGTTTTCCAAATCCGAGCAAAGCCGTCATAGCTGACGGTAGCCAATAGAGTACCATCGCACTTTAAAGAGAATATCATAAACTTTTATATTCCGTTACCTTGCTAGTTTACTTACATTCCAATCCAATGACCTGACATCCTTGTTGCTTGGCACCTCCGCACCACCTTTCTGTACACAATGCCTTAAAACTAACTGATTAGGCGAATTTCCGGTATCAGACATATCCCAAATGCGTGCTGTGCTATCGCCAGAACCGCGGTTGTTGGCGTAGAGCCTGTGGTTGCAGCAGCGGTAGTATTCGGTGCTGGGGCTATTGGTGTAACAATGCTTGAGGAATTAGGTGCACTAATAACCGCAACTCCAGATGTTGCCTCACTTGAAGATTCCCGTTGTTTGAAGAAGATGATGTTGCATCATCCACCGCCGTTGTCGGGCCGGCAGCAGTTGTCTGACAAGCTGCAGGTTTCTTGGTATCTTCTCCAGTTGTTGTGGCGGCAGTAGTTGCGGAAGTAGTGCTGGCAGCGGCACTGCTCGATGCATTTGCAGATCCTGCAGTCGCACTATTTGTACCACCATCAGTTTCCCTTGTCTCCGCACTTGTTGTAGCAGTACCACTTGCGGTAGCACCACTATTATTAATTACATGTTAGCATGTAAGGCTGTAGGCTTAACATTCATTGTAATAGTTGCAAATTTCCCTACAATGGGACTTCCATGAATTATCTGCTATTGTCTTACAGGTGTAGAGAGTGTGCAATCTAATGCGAGGAAAGACACACTTCGACAGTACAGTTTTACTTTATTTGTTTAAATAGCACAAAACAGATGTAGAAATAAATTAGAAAGGTTATAAATTTGTTTAAAAATGTAGATGTCACACAATGTGACTCCCTGATTCCTTTTGGCATAATCTGTTCGATACATTTATACTAAATAACCGTTTTGCAGTGACTTAAAGAAGTTTTTCCGCGAAGGACGCGTTGCTGTAAACGCTGATTAAATAAATGCCTTATAATTCGATTATTACGTCGATCTTTCTCTTCCCGTTCACGTCTGCGTTTTTCTACTACTTCAGGTAGTTTAGCGAAACGTTTGCTCGTCAAAGCTTTCATCTCCTTAGTATTTACGACGCGTAACTTTTCGATCGGTGCCGGCGGTAAACGCTTAATACGTTCTTCTAATGAGTGGAAGCTTGCGTTATCTATTATTTGTTTTAGTTGACGTTGGCGTTCCACACGCACTGTTTGCCTTGCTTTAAGTAGACCTTCGCGTTCTTTAGAACGCCGTAAGAAAGTGGGATGAGAATTTTCCAAATGTTCCTGCAGCGTTGTCTGATGTCCCAGTTTGTCCTTGCTAATTGATTTTATGTTGTTTGTTACGTAAGTGGTTGTCGATTGTGGCAGCCCTACACTTGTTTCTGAAGGGTTTTCCGACGGTCCTTGCTCTTTATCAGCATTGTCAGGTTTCTCGGTATCATCGAATTCGATTACGTAAGCAATGCCTTTGGGTTTTATCTGTGCACTAGTGATACTGGGACAAGTCTTAGTCCAGTGGGTGCAAGCGAGGCGTTTAGATTGTAAACAATCGCAACACTGTGGACCGTAAATAGGATATGAACGTAACATCGTGCCGGTGGTTTGTATTCTTGCACCGGTTATAGGTGTCGAAGAAGAATGTTCTGAGCTCATAGGCACAGACATATCAGAAGAGATGCAAAACAGGGACACTGACGAAGTAGTTGTTGTTGTAGTCGTGTCCTGGTGCTCAGTTTTTTTCAGTTGTTGGCTACTGGTATGAACAGCTGCTGAAGTGTAGATAACATGTGTCAGTTTGGAAGCAGTTGTTGATGGAACTTCTCTCAAATGTGAGGATTTTCGGCTATAGCTGCTAGGTAATGGAGAACCCGATGTGAGTTGTGGACGAGGGAGCTTATACACCTGCTTGTGTTCTCCTTCTTTTTGTTGCATTTTCAAAGTTTCATACGGGTGGTGGCGTTTATTTTTGTACAGCTCTATAAATTTTTGTTTACGTTGCAATATTAGATCACGCAAACTATTGTCAGCGGTAATCTTACGGGTTAGTGGAGGAGTCTCCATTTTTTTTCGATGCCTATTTTTATGGCCATTATTATCACTATCACCCAATAATTGCTCTTCGTTAATGGTTATAGTCTCATGTGTGCTGCGAAAACGTGGTTTAAACGAGAATCGTTGATTTGTAGTCATATCGTCTAAGCTTTTTTTATATATTAATTGAGTTTCCTTTCGCCTTTCTCTGGTCCTTTTTAGATTATCATTCAAATTGACTACGTCTTCATTCGATTCCTCGATTATAACTTCGATATCGTGAATTTTGTCTTTGTCTGCCCTTTCTGGTGATTTGTCCGAATTCGCATCACTTTTCGCATAAATTTCCGTATCAACAGTATCGTACACATTCTCCGATGAGTGTTGAACTTCTGCGGCTACTTTTCTTTTTAGGTGATTGCCTGTACTTTCTGATGTAGTACTACTTTCTATTGGGGAACTATTCTGGTGTAGCAGCAATTGTTTTAAACACTCTAACCGTTGTATTTCCTTTTCAATCCAGTTTAGCTGTTCACTTCGCTGCTTCCTTTCATATTCCACCTCAGCTTGTGTCATTGGATCTAGCCATTCGCGCATATTTGGGTACGCAAGATCTGGCTGCGAATTACGATGCATATTTACAGTGTTTAATTGCTCCGATGAACGTCTTACTTTGTGTTCACTAAGGTTTTTTGATGAATCGCTGTCGGAACCACCTTTTTCTCTTTTAGTATTTTTTCCATTGTAGTTGTACGTATTCAAAGCCAATTCACTTGAGGTCCCAGTACTAGACTCTGTTATTCTTGTTGATGCGGATTTCAACGTGGACGCTCTTTCTTTTGTGGACGGCGTCGCTTTTAACACTTCGGCTTTTTTATCTGAATTAGTAGACACCTGCTTTTTTGGTTTCGAAACTCTTGGCAGTGATTCGTAGCCGTGTACTGAAATTGATTTCCCGGTCTCCGATGTATAAGTCGAACTTTGTGATCTTTGCCCATATAATATATTTGTAGCTTTTGCTCGTTGCAATTGTTCTCTGGACGAATCAGCACTAACACTGCTGCGTGATCCAAAAAAAGTATTATTTCCCGAGCTCGGCAGTGCACCAACGCCGCTTAAATACATAATACGTTTAATAATCTCACGTAGCAGTTCATTTCTCTCGATTTGTGTGACTCTTTTCGCATTGATCAATGAACATATTAATTGTACACCCAAATCTAATTCAGGTGCATTTTGCGAATCGGGCAAAGAATTACTCGAGCTTTTTGTAGAGGATTGGGAGATATTTTCTTTGCTTCCTTCAAGAGTGTCTAGAAGCGTAGTTCGCAATTTTTGTATTTTTGGAAGGTTATTAGAATGCTGGCCGTTCTTCTCCGTAAGTATTTTGCGCTGTACTAGATCAGTTAAGCTCACTACAAAATCATGCTGTGGTTGCATTTTTATTTGCCCATTCGATGTTTGTAAATTAGATTTAGCTTGTGAAGTTGCTAACGGCTTGATTGGTCTAGACTTGCTGTATTCGAAACTAGACTGGGTTTCAATTTCACCTTGTGTGGAACTCGAGGATGATAAGTTAACTTGTATTTCTCTATCAATGATTTGCGGTGCTCGTGTTAAGGTTGTTTGGCTATAGTTGTCAATTTTTTGTTTGCTAGTAGTGCACGTACCCTGGGAAACCATTTTTGGCACATTGGGATCCATTTGGAAGCTAGCAGCATCAAGTCGAAGAAAAATAAGATATTAGTTATGAAAAACTTAAGTTTCGCTTTCGTTTTCAGCGGTTTGGCACGCACAGTAGAAAACGAAAACTTTTTTTCGAAATATTTGGGACATCATCTGTGTGTGAATTACAATGTGCATGCAAATAAACGCGAAGAAAGAGAATCAAACTAAGCAATCAAGAGAGCAAACAATTCAAACAAACAATTATTAGTTCACTAAAATACACAATTAAAATGATACAATTTAAATATCAACTTGTGTAGGTCGTACGTAATATAATTTCTAAACTTTTATATTGCTTTACCTAACATTTGTGTGAAACATGAACTTCTTACCAATTCTTCTGATAGGAAATATTTCCTTTTGTTTCGATCTGCTTCGCGCCCTGCTCTATAGACTAATCACCTCTCAACTAATGGTATATGACAACTGTAATAAAAACGAAAAATTAAAAAAAACACTTAATTCGAATTTTCCTTTCACGGCTTGCAGGTCACCGACGAGAATACATAGTTGCAATTTTCATAGGATTGCCGTTTATAAAATGAAATTTTTAAAGATATTAAAAACAAAACAATGATATCTCTAAAATATTTTAAATAGCAGGGAATTTTCAATTACTTACAATGAGAATAACACATTTAATGAATTTCGTGGTAACTAAAGGTTATCATGTTATTATGTACGCAATTTATGTTTTTAAATCAAATAGTAGCACTAAATATAAAAAAAAAACATATTCCGTAATGGCGTTTGTTTGCAACATATCATAGATTTTTTCCTATTTATATGTAGCATGTCATCCTTGTTATTTCCACACAAACACTCCAGCCACTTCAATGAAGCAGCTTGTAAATCATTGAGCAGAGTACCTTTTATCAGACGGATTTAAAGCAAAATTAATAAGCAAAAAACGTGATACTGCCAGATCTATATAAAATAAAAATTAGTGCAACAATTTGAACTAAGTTTGTAATGAGGAAACTATAAACCAAAAGAATAGCTCCATGTAAAAGAATTTTGATAGATGCTTGAATCTTTTCTAATATTATTACTATGAAATAAATTCATCGAATTTATATGCAAAGCTTTGACTCGAGTTTTTCTTTGAGCCCTATAATCATGAATATCCATTTTATGAATGATAAAGAACAATTTCATTTAGTTCCTCTTCGTCACCTTGTCACAAGGTCGTTTACCACTGTATAAAAAAATCGGCATTAAAGTTTTCAAACCAAGAAAAAACATTTGAACTAAGTAAACAAGTTTTTTCTCAGAATGTATATCGGCAATTTACCTCTGCTAAACCGCTATTTTTCCAAATTATTAAAAATCAGGAAAAATAATAAAGATATACGCACTAGTTAAGTTTTCAATCTCTAACAAAATTGCAAACTGTTGTCGCTAAGAGCTGGCAGAAGCACTCATACTTTAACATAAAATCGACAAAGTGAAAACGCAACAACAACAACGCAGTACATATGTTAAGAAATATTCCTAAAATGCGCTATCTCCCATTATCAATCGCTAAAGAGTCGTTGTTGAGTACGCATCTAACCGGATTATATCAATCTTTTCAGTTTATTAGAAGCAAGTAAGTGAAACGCTTAAAACTCTCGTGGTTTAAAAAGAAAAAGGCGTATGATTATTAAAATTTGGCGTGCAAGCACGGGAAATTAGTCTAACTGAATAACAAAATAATCTTATTAACTTACGTAGTTATGTCTAGAAAATTGTTCGACCTTTATTAACTAGAGGTCATCTTCGTCAACGCGGCTATGTACACAATACAAAAGTATTAGTGATAGTGACAGTTAATAAAGCATGAATCAAAATGGAAACGATTTAAAATTTAATAATTTTATAATATTTATGAAAGCAATTAATTTTACTTATATTTTCTTCTACAATCACTTGTGTCGGCGAACACGGAACATCAAACTATTTTTAAGCAAGAAGAAGCACTTGCATATGATTTGTAAAGCATTGCCATAGTAAGAAAATGTTAATATGTCGAGAGTGGAACGTAAGCGAAGATAGTGATAGAACATTTCAAGTTGCCCTTGAATTATCCTTTGTTATTTTTTACTTGACCTTAAAAGGCCGCTAAGGACACTACACTGAAAACAGTGTGAATGTATGTGGGGCTTCACATAGTTGAATGTTTTTCTTTGGTTATTTCTTGGTTATTTCTAAATACACTCAGAAAATATAAAAAAGGCGATGGGACTATGTTGTTCATTTTTTTTTTTGTGACTAAGTTGGGCACTCTGCCATGCTTTGCTAGACCTGGTGCATATATTCTATTCTTTTAGAGGCCCACATACTTGTATGTCGCAGAATAAGCAGGCTGACTTTAAGAATCTATCATTAGTTTGGTAGTCAACTAATGCTTGTAACACTGTTCTTTTCCTTTCAGAAGTAACATGCCTATTAAGTCAATCCACGCTCGTCAAATATTCGATTCTCGTGGTAACCCGACTGTAGAAGTAGATCTTTCTACTGAATTGGGTCTATTTCGGGCAGCTGTACCTTCAGGCGCTTCGACTGGTGTTCATGAGGCATTGGAATTGCGCGACAAGGAAAAAAATAATTATCATGGCAAGAGTGTACTGAAAGCAGTTTGTCATGTAAATGAAATTATAGGTCCCGAGTTGATCAAAGCCAATTTAGATGTTACTGAACAAGAGAAGATTGACGAATTCATGATTAAATTGGACGGGACGGAAAACAAGTCAAAATATGGTGCAAACGCCATTTTAGGCATATCCTTGG
The DNA here is from genome assembly GCF_014805625.2 of Glossina fuscipes. Lineage (NCBI taxonomy): Eukaryota > Metazoa > Arthropoda > Insecta > Diptera > Glossinidae > Glossina > Glossina fuscipes. The sequence goes on from NW_023998416.1 coordinate 11,499,081, forward strand.
CTGTCTGTAAAGCTGGCGCTGCAAAGAAGTGTTTGCCTTTGTATAAGCATATTGCCAATTTGGCCTCCATTAAAGATATTGTATTGCCTGTTCCTGCCTTTAATGTAATTAACGGAGGTAGTCATGCTGGCAATAAGCTGGCTATGCAGGAATTCATGATTTTGCCGACTGGCGCATCCAGCTTTACAGAAGCAATGAAAATGGGTTCTGAAGTTTACCATCACTTAAAAAAGGTTATTAACGACAAGTTTGGCTTGGATGCTACAGCAGTTGGCGATGAGGGTGGCTTCGCTCCTAACATACAATCTAATAAGGAAGCTTTGTGTTTGATTAAAGATGCTATAGAACTGGCTGGCTATACGGGTAAGATTGAAATAGGCATGGATGTGGCTGCCTCCGAATTTTTCAAAGACGGTCAATACGATTTGGATTTCAAAAACCCGAACAGCGATAAATCTAAATGGCTTTCCCCTGAAAAGTTGTTAGCTTTATATCAGGAGTTCATTAATGAGTTCCCCATTGTTTCGATTGAGGATGCTTTCGATCAAGATCACTGGGACGCGTGGAGTACGATTACTGCAAACACTAAAATACAAATTGTTGGCGATGATCTTACGGTTACGAATCCGAAACGTATAAAAACTGCCGTGGAAAAGAAAGCATGTAATTGTCTATTGCTGAAGGTAAATCAAATCGGT
>NW_023998416.1:11499878-11500743 GCF_014805625.2 Glossina fuscipes
CCATCGTTCCGGCGAAACTGAAGATTCATTCATTGCTGATTTAGTAGTGGGCTTATCTACTGGCCAAATTAAGACTGGTGCCCCGTGTCGTTCGGAGCGTTTAGCCAAGTACAATCAAATATTACGCATTGAAGAAGAGTTGGGTTCAGCTGCCAAATATGCTGGAAAAAATTTTAGAAGCCCTCTTTCATCTAAGTAACTAAATTCAGCTTTGTAGCCCACAAAGACTCATTGTCACCGATTTCGGTGATGTTGATGACATAGTTGATGACATCTGTTCTTTTTATTTGATTATTAGCATCAAACATTTCTTATAAAAGCTTGTGCCAGTGCATTAATTATATTTTATTTACTCTTAACTTTAGTTATCAGCTTGTCTTGGTTAAATTATAATTCCATCATAAAAAACTACAGTTATGATAAGAACATTTCTAAAGGAACACACAAAAGCTGATTTTTTTTTTTGAAAATTTTATAAAATAATAAAAAAAATATATATACAAAAAATGAATATAATTTTAAATATATTTTGCATTTTTATTCACATATTTGTACCGTTTAAAGTGTGTTAAAAATATATTATTTATTTTGGATTGAATATAGTCCACCTTTTTCCACATTAAATATATTTACAAAACTACATATATGAAGATGTAGTATAAAAATTAAATTTTATTTTTAAAACAATATATGATACAAACTTCATTAAAAAAAAAAAAAAATGATTTCGTTTTTTTGCAAATACAACAAAATAAAAAGTCTTCCACGTATAAATATTATTATTTCAGTACAATATAAATAGTAAAAATATATATGTTTTTTAAAGTGCAAATTCATTTTATATGTTACAAAGTATTCCAAAAAA
>NW_023998416.1:11501143-11562569 GCF_014805625.2 Glossina fuscipes
CCATCGTTCCGGCGAAACTGAAGATTCATTCATTGCTGATTTAGTAGTGGGCTTATCTACTGGCCAAATTAAGACTGGTGCCCCGTGTCGTTCGGAGCGTTTAGCCAAGTACAATCAAATATTACGCATTGAAGAAGAGTTGGGTTCAGCTGCCAAATATGCTGGAAAAAATTTTAGAAGCCCTCTTTCATCTAAGTAACTAAATTCAGCTTTGTAGCCCACAAAGACTCATTGTCACCGATTTCGGTGATGTTGATGACATAGTTGATGACATCTGTTCTTTTTATTTGATTATTAGCATCAAACATTTCTTATAAAAGCTTGTGCCAGTGCATTAATTATATTTTATTTACTCTTAACTTTAGTTATCAGCTTGTCTTGGTTAAATTATAATTCCATCATAAAAAACTACAGTTATGATAAGAACATTTCTAAAGGAACACACAAAAGCTGCTTTTTTTTTTTTTGAAAATTTTATAAAATAATAAAAAAAATATATATACAAAAAATGAATATAATTTTAAATATATTTTGCATTTTTATTCACATATTTGTACCGTTTAAAGTGTGTTAAAAATATATTATTTATTTTGGATTGAATATAGTCCACCTTTTTCCACATTAAATATATTTACAAAACTACATATATGAAGATGTAGTATAAAAATTAAATTTTATTTTTAAAACAATATATGATACAAACTTCATTAAAAAAAAAAAAAAATGATTTCGTTTTTTTGCAAATACAACAAAATAAAAAGTCTTCCACGTATAAATATTATTATTTCAGTACAATATAAATAGTAAAAATATATATGTTTTTTAAAGTGCAAATTCATTTTATATGTTACAAAGTATTCCAAAAAATCAACTTTGGATTTTGAAAACATCAGATGTGTGTAAGAGAACCTAAGAAAGTAAAAATTATTCTTCCTTTAACTTGTGCGTGTGCTTCGGTTTTTTTTTTTTGGTTCGGTTATCTCAGTAATCATTACAAAAGTTAAGGGAAGAAAGACAAAACGAATACATACAAAGTTCCATTAAAATAACTTATGCTTCTTTTTAAGTTCCTGCTGCTTCCAAGCCGGCAAATCATCAAACTCCCAGAATGACATATGAAACAAAGAGACAAAGTCATCATGGGTAAGATGAACCTGCAAATAGACGAATAAGTTTATAAGTTATTGAATTGTGTGCTAATCATTTCTCACAGCGCACAGTTCCATGACTGCAGCTTCTCTGATATTATTTTTTCTCTTTGAAATAAAGAAACGCATGTGTAATTGGCTTTTTCCTAAAATATGATTTTAAAATTTTGGAATTTTTATTTTAGCAGCTATGAGTTGAATCTTCCCCTCGGAAAAAGTGATTGAATTATCCATAAAGGGAACGAGAAACACATATATGGGTTTTAAATTGAGTCATTTATTTTGAAAGCGCTGGAGCAAGTCCATTTTTAAGAAAAAAGGAAGATAACGATAATTATAGGTAAGCCTTTTATTTGTAAACAATTTATGGTTAAAACAAGTACAAGCATTTTAGTCCCAGAGTCACGGCCCACTATTAAATACCCTACACCACTTTGGTTAATGCAGTTATTTACGTAACGACTATTCAAAGTTAGTCGTTGCTTGGGAAGTCTAGATCGCGATTCTGAAGTGACAAACATTGCAATCCGAAAAATCAGTTCTTTGTATATCCTCAACGGACGGGTAGGACGGGTTATATAACATCTTCAACAAAAGTATAATCATTATTGCAATTGATTTGACATATAAGCTAAAGTCAAAGTAGATAGATAGATAGGCATAGGTTTCCGATCCCTTTCCTTATAAGTGGTCTTATAAAAAAAAGTCGGCATATGGCAATAAAGTATAATTTTTGATGGATTTGTTTTATGGCGAAGACAGAAAAAGAATTGCATTAAGGGAGGTGGAACAGGACACATGATACTTGACCTTACCCATACGTCTTAAATTTTCACTTTTCATACTTTTGTTCGTAAAAGTTTGCCAGCGTTTGTGTGGCATTAGTTTACTGACCGAATATCAGTAAATACTTCCAATCTTGTGGTGCGTCACATTAAAGCATTTTTTTTCATAGATAATCAAAAAAAATAGGTGCTATCAGTAATCAAAAAAATTTTTATCCACAATAAAACAATGTCGTGTAAAAGTTTTTACTATGATCTTCAAGTGAAAGCAAACATTACCATATCCTTGTTAGTTTTCTCACCTCTCGTTTTAGTGGATTTATTTCTGGAGGCAAAAATTCAATTTCTTGTTGTAATATAGTTATCGGATATTTTTGATGACGGTCGAAATCTTTTTGATTATTTAGCAAAGCAGGTGGTAACTTGGAATTAAAGCACATATTACTGCCATTACAACCATTTGTAAGAGGGGTTTCCATGTCGGCTGACACTGCCGCCATTATCTGACGTTTATTTATATAATTAACATAATTCTACGGCAGAAAGAGAAAAGAAAGGATTTCGAAACTATTTTACTCATGTGATGAAAGCCACTTACTTGCCAATGTTTATAATTCCAGCCATCAAAAAAGCCTTTAAATATGTTTGGTTCCTCATGTTGTCGTATAATGGCTACAGCCGAATTAGGCCTACGCGCCATCGGTACAGTTTCTAAGTAATGCTGGGCTAAACTTAGGTATTTCTCTTTTTCGGATGCGGTTGCGTATTTTCCTAACCATACGTACGTCAAGATACCTGCGTCCAATATGTAGACACTTTCGGGCGAAAGATCTGATTGTTCGTAGCCCATAATTTCCTGACTGAAAAATTTACCACGCTGTGTCCAAACTAAGAAGAGTTGGGCCTGCCAACGTGATTTATGCGTTGTTTGTAAGTACTGCATACTACCACTCGATGTCGCAATCCCGCTTAAACTACCATTAGTTATACCTTGCGGTGATAAGCCACTTGATGCACTGCCATTGCTCGCGGCGCTATTACAATTATTCAAACCATTAACGATAAGAGTTTGACTCATTAGATTGCCGACGGAAAGCCAAAATTCTCTGGGTTCTTTATTTTCCATTACTAAAGAGTTCTCCCCCAATACAGAGCCAACTTTCTTTGCCATTTCACGGGCATCACCGGTAGAACTTTGACCACACCATACCCATACATGTTCACTTTGCACTACGTAGCAATCTTTCGAATTTAGATTATTCAAGGGGAGAACTTCGATCGCTTTAGCATTATAGGTAGCATCACCGAAAATTTTTAAAATGAAATGATCGGTCTTTTGCATATTTTGGAGAACATTAATATTATTGTTGTTAGTGATACTGTTGTTAGCTTGAAGGAAGACTTTCTTTTCGTTATGCAGAATGATTAATTTCCCTTCGAACAATTGTAAGAAATGCGGTGTTTCATCGAATTCATTCATTTGCACAAACATATTCTTCTGAGTCACATTTTCGAAAAGGTTTTTGGCAAACTTTTCAGCTTTACTTGTCACATCAGCAGGCGCCTCAACTCCATTCCATTGGAAAATTACTTGTTTGACACCTACACTCTCCGAATCGCTAGTGTTCATAGAATTACACTGTTAAAGAAAATATAATTTCGGAACTTTATTTTGAATATAGCAACGCTTGCGTCACTCACCACTACAGAATACTGCACGACATATGAAGAAGTTGTAACGAATACCGTTGTCTTGTTTGCAGTTACTTCAATGACCTGGTCCTTGACAATGCGAAAGATTTTACGTTCGCCTGTACCGTCGTCAATAAGTTGAGTGTCGGCTGCCATTTTCGGTCGTTGACATAGAGTTAACGAGTCGAATTTACCCAATACTGTAGGCGAAGGTTTTAAAGAAAATTGTGAGTCGCCCGATTCTGAATTCCAAGAAGGAAAGAGCCGCATAAATTCCATCGGTTCATGGCCTTCGGTCACTCGAATCACAGGAGTGTTATAAGGATATTTTTTCTAAAATGTTTCAAAGCGAATGTAATTATTTTTAATAGTTTGAATACCTTTCGTACTTTGGCTTACCTTCTTCACGAATGCTCTACCGTTACCCAAAGCACTTGTTTTCTCTTGTTGCGGTGCTTGATTGCCCACCCACAACCATACACCTTGCGCAATACCATCTAAAACAAAAACTGTCGATGAATCGTTCAGATCGTCCTTAGTCGGTATGACTACATCCAACTGATCCAAATGCAAACGATTGTTACGATAACAACATTTGTAGATTTTCATTTTATTGCAAACTGTTTTCTCAATCATAGATGAACTCTGACATACCACCCTTTGATTTAATGGTAAAAACGAATTCCATTCTCTTTTCTGCTTTTCAGGCATCGATTGCTCATAACCATCGTCGACAATCGTTATGTCCTCCGAATTTGCACGGTGTGTATTGGCCAATTCAATAGCGTTGCGGCGTTCTATGTTACTGCTAGAGCGACCAATCCATACGTAAAAATGTTGAGCGGTATTCAAAAACATTATATGATCGGCTCCAAAATGTTCCCACGAAATTGACTTCATTTCAAAGCAACGTAAAAAATGTCGACCATATAACTGATATAAACGATTAACGTCCGGCGAATTCAACAGAAGGCCCGATTTTATGCTAAAGCAAAGTAAAATAAAATATAAGCGAATAAAACAATTTTGTGCATTTACTCATACAAACACATATATATGCATATAACGTCACAGCATAATATACATACAGTTGTGTATGTATGTGTGTGTGAAGTGTAAAGATATATACATTTTTGTTCATATGTTTGGAAATCCTTTCGTTATAGTTTTTATTACAACTTACGTTAAGCCCGCCTTGAAGTAGGACAGAAATCGTGGACTTTCGTTGGCTTGTGTTTCTCGATATTCCGTGGCTGTGTTACTAAAATAAGAGTCCAGCTCTTGAATTTTATGAGCCACATTTGAACGTTTCTGTTCGGAAACATGTTCGCCGAGCCAAAAATGTATGAAGCGTTCCACACTACTGCTGGATTTTACTTCGCGTGTCTATATCGAAATCAAGTAAAGAAAATACTTAGCTATAAGGGAAAGATTCTCTTCAAAAGTACTATCTTACTATGGTGTGTTGATTCACATAACCGCCTACTGGACTGGCTGCATATATAATGTAGGCGCAGTCATCGATAAATATGCCATATTGTGATTTGGGTTCCGCCTCTAAGCGATCTTCATCGATTTTCCAAACGTGAAAACAAATGGCATTTTTCGGTATCTTACGAAATGATGCGTCCACTTTAATATCAGATATAGAATTGGAGTGGGCCTCCTATAATTAAAATTAAGAAAAAGTTTCTTAAGAAATTGATATGAAATTAGTGATAAATGTTTGGTAAGAAAATCTTATAAGTTCAATGCTTAGAATGATTGACTTAGTAAATAGATCAGGAATACTTTTCTCCATCGTATTCTAATAAAGATTTATTTTCTATGAACATTTATGCCAGATGTTAAATTAATTGTTTTTATAGATCGCAAGATGAAAATGCATTCGAACGTCCTAGGTTCGTTTGCGTATATATATATTAGTTTGGGGAAAAAGAAATCCATTATTTTTATATGAACTTCAGGACTTTATTTAACATGCTTCGGACTGTCCGATTTGGGTCAAATATGCACCGTTTTGTTGTATGATTTGTTGCCATTTTAAAGGTAACTTCAAAATGCCTCTCTCATAAAAGTCCTGGTCTCTATTTGCAAAAAACTCTAGTAGTCGATTTTCACAATCCTCCCTAGATTCCAATTTTTTATCATTAAAGAAATTTTGCAATGCAAGAAAAAGATGATAATCGCTTGGTGCCAAGTCCGGACTGTATGGCAGATGCATTAAAACTTCCCAACCAAGCTCCCAAAGTTTCTGGCGAGTCACTGTAGATGTGTGTGGCCTAGCGTTGTCCTGGTGGAACACGACACCTCTCCTGTTGGCCAATTCTAGCCGTTTCTAGTCAATCGCTATCTTCAAACGGTCCAGTTGTTGACAGTAGAGATCAGAATGTAGCGTTTGGCCATATGGAAGCAACTCATAATAAATAATCCCCTTCCAGTCCCACCAAATGCATAGCAAAACCTTCCTGGCCGTTAGTCCTGGTTTGACCACCGTTTGAGGTGCTTCACCGCTGTTTGACCACGATCGTTTTGTTATCGTATGTGATCCATTTCTCATCTCCAGTCATCATCCGTTTAAGAAGTGGGTCTATCTCATTCCGTTTGGCCAAGGTTTCGCAGATGGATCCATCATGTTTTTTTCTGTTAATTGGTGTGGCACCCAAACATCGAGCTTCTTTTTGAATCCAGCTTTGTGTAAATGGTTTAAAACTGTTTTATGGTCGATTTTTAGCTCCTGGGCGATGTTACGACTGCTAACATGCCGGTCAACTTCGATCATTTCTCCGATTTTATCGACATTTTCGACGACCGGCCTACCTATGCGAGGTGCATGTGTAACATCAAAAATTCCTGAACGGAATCTACGAAACCGAAATTGCACATAATTGGCTGTTACAGTATCGGAACCATAAACACCATTCACAATTTTGGCCGCCTGGCTTGCATTTTCGCTTTTGTCAAAGAAAAACTGTAAAATGTACCGATTTTTCTCTTTGTTCACTTCCATTTTTAACACGCTGTAACTCACAACTGAATGCGCCAAACAAAAAACAGCAAAAGAATTTTTTTACTGCGAAATATCACCTTTCCAACGAGCATAAATATGAAATTGTTTGATCGATACTTTACGAGAAATCTATCAGTGCAGCCATCTACCGATAAAATAATGGATTTCTTTTTCCCCAAACTAATACTATAAGTTGTGCTTGTTGTGTATTTTTAAATTTGATCAGTGGTGATCTGTTACACTTAGTGTGCACATAGTGTAAAAAGTGGGATTTAGAATCTTACGTAGAATAGTCGGAGGTCACACGAACATAATTCACTGAAATATATAAGGATATCACAAAATGCACGCAAGTTTCGATTTTGCCGCTAACTGTGCCGTAGAACAGTTTGAGAGCCGAAAGCCTGGGGTTAGTAAAATCCGAGTCCTACATGAGAGAGCACCGCGTTTTCATTGTTGAACAATATCTCAAATGAAAGTTTGAAGGCCACACTTAACTTGGTCGTGAAGAGAGTAATTGAAAAATTGAGGAAGATTTGATCAGCTGGTGATGCCAAATACACTGGCCGTCTGACACTAGTCCGTTCAAATGATAATACCGGAGTAGTGCGCGAGTGTTGATGGAAGTCCAGGAACATCAGTTCCACGATGTGACCAACTGCGTTTACTCCGTTCCCATGCTTATTTAGTCCAGTTGACACAACAACTAGAGCCTAATGATTGTGCACAGCGAAGATAGCTCGTTGAGTGGATTATTGAATACTAATAAGTGAATGCTGATTCTTCTTTTCGTCTTCATGGCTTTATTAATCGTCAAAATTAACTCATTTGGAGGTCAGAGAAACTACATTGATTGCATTCACGACGTGGCACTGTTTGGTGCGGATTTTGAGCTGACAGCGTCATTGGATCATAGTTCTTCGAAAATGAAGCTAATCAAGCAATGACTGTTACTGGGGCTTCATATTGTGCTATGATTACCCAATTCTTTCTGCCTAAATTGGATGATGTCGATGTGAATGATATGCGATTTCAACAAGACGGTGCAACCATATGCCATATATGCCGTGAAACAAATCAATTACTACATTATACATTCCCTGGTCGTGTTTTCTCTCGTTTCACTGATCAGAATCGCCAACCGACGTAATGTGATCGAAGAACATTGGATTTCTTTTTATGGGGTTTTTTGAGGTCAAAGGTCAGTGCCACAACCACACGTGTGTTGAAGGAGGGAATTCAACGCTGCATTAGCGAAATTCAGTCACATTTATGGAAAATGCCCTGGAAGGTTTCGATAAGAGAGTGGATACGTGCTAGCAAATACATGGACGCTCTTTGCCCGATATGCTATTCCATGTATAACCTTGTCCTAAACACATTACGCTTCAATAAAGGAATTGCGATACTTTTTAATTGAAACCTTGCGTACATTTTGGGACACACTTAATAAAAAAGTTATTTTCATATTTTATGTGTAGCATGTCAAAGCTGGGCTTTCAATTTCATTGTGCAAAGCGGAGAGTGTGTGGTAATTTTAAAAATATATAAAGATTTTATTGCTGAAGTCATCATATATTAGACTTAGAATGAGAAACATCTATCATCATCATCATCTTGGCTGTCAAGAGCATTTAAATCATTTACCGCGCTTTAGGTTTGTTCATATAAAACTATTAATGTTGCATAGCGTTTGTCAGTGTTATTATCGTTATAATCAATCGTAAAGTAAGTTCAAAATTCTAAGTGTCGTGAGCGATATTAAATGCATTTATACGACTAAATACGTGAAGCGTATCATTATCATTGTTGTCATTTAACGGATGTACGTGTTTTTCATCACGTCATGATGATAACGTATGGATTTCTTCACTGCTCATGAAGACTTTTACGGTTAAATACTAATTGAAATAAAAATCTTGCTACAAAACCATAATGTTTTTGATAGGGAAACAATTTTTAATTTGTTCCAGTGATAAAAGTTAAGGAAACGAATTGTGTTACAAATTTTTATTAATTGAAATGCGTAACTTTGATGTGAGATACTCGAATAATGCAGTTTGTTCTACTATGTCGTTCTTCTTTCTATAAATTCGACATATTTCCTGAATCTATCAGACATCATTTGATTGTGAATTGAATTTACACAGATTTTATCAACTACTTTCTCAAGAATAGCTTCTAATACCAATCAAGATGTCAAGAAAGGACAACGACTAACTGCTTTGCTCTGCTTGGCTTTTAAACGATACGAAAATGGAAAGTTTAAAAGTGAAAGGTTCCTTAGCATTCTGCCTACTGTTTCAATTAAGTACACCGTTTTCTTTTTTACACGGTCTTTTTTTACACGATTTTGAAATAACACGGTTCATCAATGAGAACAAATCAACTTTTATTACACGAATTTTTTATTCTAGGATTAATCCAAAAAAAATATATTTTTTTAAATTCGAATTTTAATAGTGTCCTAAAAAAACTTATGCATACAGCAACAACAAAATTGAGAATATGTGAAAATGTGTCGGCTTGTGTCCGCACATGTGTTAGGGACTTGCTCTACTGCTATTTGGCCGATAATAGCGAACGATATTTGTCACTTGAATCAAACCCGACAGTTATGCTAGGCATACTCGATATACCTACTGATGATAGCATTTTTTATTCAGTTCGTAAGTGCTGTCATTGAGCAGCGACGAGTAAGTGCGAAAATTGTTTTTATTCCTAATTAAAATTTAAATGTTTGCATGTTGCTTGTACGCACGATTCACTGTACACTAATTGTAACTGGTTCTTGGTACTAAAGATGAGTGATTTCTGTTCTATAAATATATAATATACTTTTTTGCACGGTTTTTGGAAGAAATACATTGATTTTTTTATTTTACACGATTTTCTAAAGTTGTCAAACAAATCGCCAAATTTACAATACGCCGCATGTATTTTTTACACGACTTTTTTTGCACGGATTTTTATGGAGCGCATCTACGCTGTAAAAAAAGAGTTAGATAAACTATCGACGGACGGAATTGACGAAATGTATGTCACATATGCAATCTCCTAACGTGACTTCGATTAATGTCTTTAAGCGAACTTTAAGCTAAATTTAAGAAATAAGAAATATTGCTGATAAGTAGCAGAATAACTGCATAGCTGAACGAAGTGAACAAAACAAAGTTGATACAAAAATTTTTTATTTAAATGAAAACGAACAAAAGCGAAATGGAAAAAGTTGATGGATGGCGGATCTGCCAAGCTTAGTAGTTTTGCTTGCAGTTAAACTTAACCGAACTAGTTTTCTGAGTGTGCTATTGCAGATTATGCAGAGCTGCTCCGATTACTAATACAATAAATTAGGATTTCGTTTGTCAATGTCTATTGCGTTTTGATTTTATTAGACTGTTAAACTGCTGTAAAGGTTTGTTTACAAACAAGATGCTAAAGTAATTGTCCTTTACTCTACCAAAAATACGTTAATAATGATGACGTTGAAGATAATTGTTTAAGGAACATAACTGATATGCGTACGATCGTAGCCGATAAATTGGTAAAATTACAAACTTATTTCCCTTGTGGAAATAGTTTTGCCAAGTCTACCTGTAACGCAGATATGAGGTATCAAAGCGATCTTGCATTGTTTCCATCACTTCTATCGCACTCTGTCTTTTAGGCAGTGAAATTTACATGATTACAATATCTGACTAACGACTTACTTGGTATGTGATGTATCTGAGCATGCGTGTAGATATTGAAATCTTCAACTTATTACATACATAGCGCACATAGCTATGAAATTTTCAATAAACCAGCGTGGGGAAGACATAATCATAATAATTACTAATAAAAACAGAAACATGTGCAAAAGAAAAGATGAGTCCACTTTCCATAGATGGATAGTTAAAGTTAACGTAAAACGTTTATCGTAAACGAAGTAATAAAGATTTTTTAGCGAGAGAGAGGATATATAGCGACATCTTATACCATTTTCTACAAGCGAATGATATAAGAAATACTACCCAACAATATAAAGAACAATTAAAAAAGATGTAATCACCTAAGAGGAATCTTAAATATCCTTCACTTAAAGCAAATGTATAAACGTTAACGAGTTAACTTTTGATTTAAAAATTTAGACTAACATGAACACGATAACTATATGCACGATAAAGTAATTATCGACTTATTTTATAGTTTTTAAACAGTTGATGAAAATAATAGGAAAATTTCTATTTCTCAAAATTACAAAGGCAGCGGCGCAATAGATTGGTAAGTGCAACATTTATTCGCCGGGGTGCCAATCTTAATAAGCGCAATAAAAGTTAAGAGAGAATTGTTTTGAGTTTAAAAGAATACGCAACGGAAAGCCTATTTGCCAATGGAAATTATTTAGACAGGTTTGCTTGGGCAGATTAAAATGATCATCTATAGCAGTTATAATTTACCAATCTTTATATTTCCTATTGGTTTTATGTTCTTCTTATTAGATTTTCAAATGCTCCCAAATTAGAGTTTGTATAACTTCTTCCTTAAGCCTTAAACTTAAAACAAGAAGCAAGTAAAAACCGTACAGTATCGTAAATCGCTTCGGTTTATACCGAGGGGAGAAGAGAAAGGTCGAAAAAGTGGTCCGATCTAAATCATTTTTTATAGCGTCCGTCATCAAAAAATCTCAGAAAGTTCAACCTGTAGATGAAACTTAAGAGACAGACAAACTTAGTGGTATCATAAAATGGGAGTCTAATTGAATTTTTTCTGAGTATTGCCCACATCCGCACAAGCTATTATATACCCCAACCACAAGTGGTGTAGGGTATAACAAAAAAGAGATGCTATACATACGTATATAATATATCTTGTACATCAGAGCAAATAACAAAAGTTACCGTAAAATTCAATAAAATATTCAATTAACGTTGCAGCGTAGGTTGTTGTACGACTAACTACTCTATGCCTCTTTAAGTTGAGTAATCAAAAGAAGCTAAAAACAAGATAGAAAGTTATATTTACTTTTCCGCACATCTTTAGTACATACCAAGTAGAACCAATATATTGTAAATGGGCAATATATTATTATAAAGGTGGGAGAGCAAGTTGTTCGATTCGGATTGAAGTAAGCAGGCACAAGAAATATATGAACCGGCTTTTAGATAAGCATTTGATGGCGGAACATTTTTTCATTGCATTTTCATTAGCTTCACAAACGCATGTATCGCATTTCAAAGTAATTTTGGTTTGGGTTCCATCTTATTTTCAAATCTGACCTGTGAACAACAAGGAAGAAAGCATATGCTAACTTTTTGCTTTCTAGTTCAATATTTGAAATGATGAGCATTTTAACAAATAATGCCGGGCCGAAGAATGAATGATCACTATAAACTGATTAAATCGACAGCGAACTTTGCGTTCGCCACATCATTTAAGGCCATAATTAGATTACATTTTACGTAGAGATTGCATGTATTTCTGGCTGCCACGAATCCAGTGTATGCCTATTTTTTGATCGCGGTTTTACGAATGTCTCAACATGATCTCAAAGAGAAGCAAGGCTGAGACGAAGAAAATTCGCCATTATTTTTATAAGATTCGCAAAATATCTTACGAATACTGCAAAACGAACAGGACGAAGGAGAAGGACGAATCTACTGTAAACCTATCTTTTTAATCGCGGCTATAAAAATGTCTCAACATAACCTCAAAGAAAACGAGACGAAGAAAATTCTCTATTACTTTTGAAAGATTCATAAAGAATCTTGCGAATATTAAGAAAGGAACATTTACGCTTATCATGAAGGTAAGGACGAATTTATTGTAAACCTACATTTTGATCGAGGCTATAAAGCCTCAAAAGAAAGCAAGTTTGAGACGAAGAAAATTCTCTATTATTCTTCTTGAGTTCACAATATGTCATGTGAATATTACAAATGGAATATTTCTGACTATCACGAAGGGAATGAATCTAGTGTGTAACTATATTTTGATTGCGGCTACAAAAATGCCTCAATATAAACTCAAAGCCTCAAGCGAGGCTATGGTAGAAGAAAAAATTTTCAAAATATTATTTTTCTAAGGTTCACAAAGTGTTTTGCGAATATTACGTAAGCGATAAGAAACTGTTTATGAATATATATTTCCGTAGCGTATAAAAATTACAAAACTTTACACACTTTTCCTATTCACACTTAAAGCAAATGAGGAAATAAGTTGGAGAAGGGAAAACGAATTTAGAGTAAATGAAGTTGAACGACGAAAACCTGTTCTATATTTACACGTGCGCTAAACTAGTTATTAGGACGGTAACAGGTCGAGAAGCAAAGACAGCACCAAGAATAACTAAACAACTGGATTGAAAAATGTGTTACTAAACCATTTCAAATGTAATTACGTTTAAAGTGCTCTCCATTCGATGGAAATTGATGACTTGACGATGACGATTGGCATTGAAAGTCAAGTTTTAAAAGTTTTCAAAAAAAAAAAAAAAAAAAAAATGCACAGTAATGTAAAAGTTGTCGCCTAATCTTTTTTGGCTTGTCGTTGTTTTTATATTGTTTTTGTATTTTTCCGAACGGTTATAACACTTTCCCAAAGTGTTTTTTTTTTTTCTCCAATTCTTCTTCTTTCTTCTTTCTTTTTTTTTTATTATTATTATTACATTTCTTGTAATGTACGACGACATTTCTTAATAATTACCATTTCTTTGGTGGTGATCTCCATTGTGCGCTTTTTATAGATTCGAGGAAAATCCTGCGAACAATTTCGGTTAATTTGTAATAGGTTTGTTGCTGCTATTGCTGTTGCTGTTATTATTACAATTTCAAGCTTGCAATCGATAGGAATACTTTAAAATGAAGACATTTGTCATTCGTTTCGCGACTTTAACTAATCACTAAGTCAACGTTTATGCCGGCAATTATAATTTTAGAATTTTTCATAAATTTTTTTTTAGTTTTCTAGTTTTTATTTGATTTTAAATTCAATTAAGAAGACACTGAAAATTTTTGAACTGAAATTGTTTTCGAAAAAACCGTTTTTAGAAAATTAATTTTTTTTCTTCGTTTTAAGGAAACGTCCTACTAAACTAGAGTAGAAAACGTCAAAAAAGGAAAAACAAAAAAAAAAAAAATAAATAAAGATAAGTATGAGTAAAAGGAAGGCGGGAACAATAAGGAAAGACAATGCCAGGGTTACATTATATTTTCAAATTATTGGGAAGCGGAATTTTTTTTTTTTTTAATTTGGGATATAAAAAAAAAAAGAAAAAAGGAAAGACATTGCAGTCCAGCCGATAATTTTCTTAGCCAAATTGTTTTCTTTACTTCAAAAAACCGTAACGAATAGAGCGCGTTTTCCCCAATCAAAACGTCATTCTTGTTGCAATTCAAAACACCAACTGTTTTCGTTGCGCTGCTGGCTACATGGTTTATTACCATTTTACTATCGCTAATACGGTCGCTCTTGTATCTTGATTCTCCCCTCCCGTCCTTCTCCGTCTGCTTGCACAGAAAGACCAATTTGTTCGGTTTTCAGTTTCTGTTTACTCTCTTCTTAGTTCAGTTTTATGTTATTATCGAACTTGAATGAATTGAATTGAAAAGAAAATTCTCAACAATTCATTTTTTTTCTTTTTTTTTCTTCCTATTATTAACTCTTAGTTTTTCTTATTAATATTTCGCTTTCCATCTTTAAGTTGTAGTGTTGTGCTACTATTATGTTTATTCGGTTCATGTTAATGCCGGTGAAAGGGGAAAGAAAATATTCAGTAATTTTACAACGATGTTAACACCGTTAATGTGTTCATGATTTTATTTGTGTACATATCAACGACAATGCGGCATATATATATATATGTATATATATATATGTATATATATACTAATTTTATCGTTCCATTCGTAACTATGCATCAGAGAGTACATATATACAGTTTTAATCGTCGTGGGATTTTAAATTAAATTATCCATACGTCCATATGTTGTTCAACGCAAAAAAAAACAATGATGAGCATTGCATTTGTTTAGATAGAGATCTACGCTCATAGGCAAGATCAAATCATAAAAGCAGCGATTTGACTTATCCGCAAAGAAAAGCAATAAAGAAATCTTTGGAAAGTGGAAATTTTAAAGTATTTCCTTCACTAGGAATCCATTAACTGTAGGAGACCTCGTTCCAAAATGGGTTTTCTACTAAAAGTAAGAGAGAGTTCTTAAAGCTCTGCTTAAGAGCTTCTCGTTTCGATTCTAGTTGCAAAACTGTTTAATATCGCACTTCAATGCTAAGGATCAATTTAATATAGTGAAGGACACATTTATCTTATCAGTACAATGACAATTTTACGTAGGTTTCACACTTTAGATTTTTACAGATCTTCAAATTCGTTGACTAACGCATTTCAATTTAACAAAACACTTAGTAGACTTTACATATTTTCTTAAGGTGCACGAAGCTAGAAATGTTCCTTCGGAATGATCTCGCCATTTGCCATCAATGCTAAGAAGGTGTTGTTGTCGTATTTGCAAAAGAGCTAACGAGAGCTAACAACGTCTAGGATTTTTTAGGTGTTTGTTGTCATTATATAATTTAAGTAGCGAGACAATGTTTTTAAAACGATCTTACATGGACATTAATGTCGTTCTAACGAAATTTTAATGAAAAATTTGCTTAATTTCCCAACGTTACTGAAAGCTATTACCTACCACTTGATAATTGTATGGTAAATTTTGATAGGAGCAGTGAGGAATCAATTGCGGCATAATACTATCCCTGACCACTCTATTAATCACTTAACTGTGTCGATTCCTTTGGATTCCATCGCAAAACTTGAGCAATGACGAGTATACTCGTCATACACTGAGTAGGCGTGATATAAAATTACAACTACTTGACAACATGACTAGGATCCTCGGACAGGTCATGACGTATATCGTCGTCATAAAACAAAATCTTATGTTTATTTCATAACATCCATGTTCGTGATGCACGATTAACAGGTTAAGAGAGAAATGCAAGAAGATTCGATAAAATCCAGAGCAGCTTTCAAAATTCATATCTAATTTGAAAGCTTACAAGAGTCATTCAAAGAAGGTCGCTGCTCAGATTTAATAAAAAGATCTTTGGAAAAATAAGTGGAAGATTTGTCGTACGCCGAATATATCTTTAGTTTCCATTTCACCGCAAATTGATGATAAATTGATCGTTGCTGTAGCCCTTCTCTGCTTATGACACGCTAAGGCAGTCTTAGTTCGAATGTTTTCGAACTATTTACGTTATGCACGTTACCTTAATTTTTTCGAACTTTTTCGAATCGTAAGCGTTATGTTTCTATGACAATTTAAGGTGCGCAGGTTGGTTACCAACTATATTTTCTATTTTTTTTATGCCTTAGTAGTAGTAAATAGGTTGAGCACATAGTCTTTTCAAAATTTATAAAGAAATCGTTGAGCGCTTAGAAGAATAATCGAATTTAACGATATTAGTAAAGATTATTAAAAGCCGGCTATTTTGAACATTTGCCGTAGATTTGATTTTCTCTCTCTCTCTCTCTCTCTCTCTCTCTCTCTCTCTCTCTTTCTCTCTCACCGTCCCACCCACATACAGTTTAGCCAATATGAAAGGATTGGAAATTACAAAATATGAATAATTTCATGAGGATCTCCCAAAAATTTCCCACTCAGGCATAAAATTACAAATTATTAACAATTACAACTGATTACGAAGTTAAAAAGTGTTAAACGCATACATGAACTCCTTTTGCTATAACTTCTATGCATATGTGTACAATGTTGGGTATATATATTTAACGATGGAATAAACGAAAAAAAAAATTGACATTTAACACGCAAAAATGTTGTTGTTTTTTAAAGTTTTTCTTTTCTTTTTGCTTTCAAAGTGAAAGATTATAATGACGCATTACGTTCACGCCAAGCGATGTGCTGGTGAATGCAATGCTTTCGTCAATTGTTGCATTTGAATAAAAGTCTCGCCAATTGTGAGATTTTGCTGCCAATGCCGGGTCTCTTAGTTTTCTATATTTTTTCTTGATTTAACATTTTGGCTTGCATCAAACGATTGTGACAACAACAAGAAACATTACGCTAAACAATAACATCACTAAAGAAATTATATTCAGTTCGTCAAGTGCTTGTGCATCGCAAGTGACTTTTTTATGGCTGTGTGCAGTGTGTGTAGATGAAATAAATGATCAAACTTTGATAGTCTGAAAAGATAACAAAAGCATAGCATAGAGCTTTTGCCAAAGTTAAATGCAAATCTTTTGTTGTTACACATGACATCCTAACATGAGCATATGATAAAGTTTGTCACTACTTTTGTTTTGCTTGAAGGTATTGCTCGGAGAAAGCTTACTCAAGGCTTTTAAAGGAGATCTTTAATTTTTAGTAATTCAAACAAAAAGTAATAGCGGGTCTAGGCATGTCAGAATAAATTTTCATTTAGTCATTACGCAAATGTGCAAATGTGTCCGCAATATTGCATGGAACCCAAGAGTTAGGGGATATTACAGGACGAAGCAACATGGTTAAGAAGCATGACTACTGAGGAATGAATGGTCAGAGCAGTTGCCAATGAATGACCTGCGTCTGTAGCTGTGGTGAGTACTCGGTCAATTACGGCATAATGCGCATCGGTCGAGATCACACAATCCATCGGCTGCGGCTACTTACTAACTTCTTAACGCCACTTCTCTCCGACTATCACTAAGTCACATGTATAGGGGACATCACCCGAATGATTGATCAAACAAGTCCTTGGAATGCATTTTGATCGCTTTGGTCGTTTTTTGTTTTCTCGAATTATCAATGGGGCTGAATAGGATGCCCTATTTGTGCGGTGACTGTCAGAGAAAAGACAGAACAGAGAAAGAAATAGGGAGGTATTGGCCGGAGTCTAGCGGGTGTGTATCCAATCGATAAGCGTATGCCTACAAGAGCGGGGAGGAGTGCATTGAGCACTCATTATAACTCCGGCCAAGGGACTACAGTTGAGATTTAAGCCCGCGAACACTAACATGGCAGTAGCTCGAATGTTTAACGAGTTCCTTTCAAAGAGTCCTTTTGGAGCGACTGTTCAACAAATGTTGAATATGTCTTGAAGAGCGAAACGTCAATTACAAGAAGTATTGTACTAATCTTAAGCTTGTTTGGAGTGGAAGAACGGTCGATCAAAAAGCCCGCTTGGCTCTTTGGAATTAGAAAAATATATCATGCGTTAAGTATTCAAAATTCGTTCCACGACAAACTATACATTTTTTTCTTTTTATTTATTAGCGAACGTGACATATGTATTACAGTAAATTAAGCAATAGAAAAAATTTACGCACACACTCTCACTTGGGACGGGATATATGCTGCTCTTTGCTGTTGGTATTATTAAGCCAGCTATACATATACCATACGTCAGACTTTGGTGAAAGATAATCTACGAGTGCATGTGAGTGTATGTATTATACATATATATATATATATATATATACATAAATACATACATACATGCACAAGAGTACGCACGCCTAAGTATTTAGTTTTTAATATGTGTCTGTTGCGGTGGCATAAATGGAGCAATTACTGTTTGTATGTTAAGAAAAACTAAAAGCAATAGAAAGAATAGCAACAACAAAGTATATAAACCTCAATCTATTTTATTTCAATTATGGTTAAGTAGTTAAATGCTTTCTTTTTAGCTTATTACACTATTCATTTCTCTTTACCTACTCTTTACCTCCGCCTATATATTACTTTTGTACAAATATGTATTATACATATATATGCCGACTTGGTCTACTTCATAGAGGATTTAATATTCTTGAATTTACATTTTTCATATCATTTCATTTCATCATAATTATTAATCTGCAAAATTTACATAATCTTTTTAACCATAAATAACAAAGTTTAATGCGAACATAAATTTTCAGTAAAAGGCCAAAAGCCTCATCTCATCTCAATTAAAATTATATAAATAATTTTTTTTTTTTCTTTTTTGCGCGCAAGCCAGTGGCTGGTGCATATAATGATGATTTGTTATTTGGCCGACTAAAGAGGAAAACAAATAAAGATCATATTTAATAGTTGGCTTTAAGGCGAACAAAGCGTTTTTTCATCATTTTAAACAGTTTTTTTTTTTTTTTTATGATTTGTGGGCATGTCAATAGGACTAATACGGCCAATAATTTTTCAAAATTTTTTTAGAAAATCCTTTAAAAATCACAAGCGTTTTAGGTTCCTGTCTAAATGGATGAGAACCATTTTCCAAATCCGCAAGCAAGCGAGCAGATTGAAATTATTTCTATTTTAAAGTTCTTCGATGTCGCTCTTTGGAACTCTCATAGAGATAGACACTTAGGCAAATAGCTATACGTAAATACTCAGCATACTATTTGAATCGTAGATTCTCTGGCAGATATCTTTTATTATAACAAAACGAATCACAACATTAGTATATTTTCAAGCGACATAATAAGGCTTATGTCATGCAACAGAAAAAAAAATTGCGCAATTTTATTGCATAGATTATTATTTCAGCTACTTCCTCTAAAGTCTACATATTTATTCTCTACGCTACTCGTAGGCACTTGTTTATGTACGTACTCAAATAAATACGAAGTTCTATTTACAGAATTTTTATAAGAAAAAGTTTTTATAATTGAAGAAAATAAGTTTTTGAAATATGTAAAATATATTTGGTAAATTGTAATTCTCAGCAGATGAAGTAAAATGAACAGCAATAATAAAAGGCAATATACAAATGAGTGAAAGCATTATAGTGGGCCAGAAGCTCTTATTATTCACCGTACAATATTTAGCTTAAGAAGGCTTTTCAAAATAATACACTATATAGTTGTAGTGGATGAGAAGTGGTCCGATCCAAATCATTTTCAATAGCATTCGACCTTGGTTTGGAAAAGTCGTCGGTGTACTAAATTTCATCAAAAATTGCTACCTATAAGTGGAATACAAGAGAACAAAACAAACAGACAGACGGACAGACGTGGGTGTACTAAATTTCATCAAATATTCCTACCTGTAAGTGGAATACAAGAGAACAAGACAGACAGACAGACGGACAGGCAAGCTTAAATCGAGTTAGAAAGTGATTCTGAATCGATCGGTAAAATAAAAGGTTAGTGGGTCTATCTCAAGTCTTTCCCTTGTATCATAGATGGTGTAGGGTATAAAAACACGTTATCGAGGTATAAATATTTTTATGAGCACAATTTCTCACTAAATGCGTCCATTGATTTGAACTTAATGGATATAATTTGAGAATAGGATCTATGCTTGCTATATATAAATATATATGAAATAAATTCCGAAAAAACTATGAAACAATAGTATGTGGATGATTGTATATTATGAAGTCCGAGTCGAGTTACATTATTAATTTCACACGAAATTCGTATCTAATTAGCGAGTATAAGATTTAGATTTTTGTTGTTCTTTGATAAAAGAAAGGCAAACTAGTGATCACACATATATCGTAAGTCGTATTTTTTTTTTTTTTTTTTATTACGTTTCTTGTTTGCGTTGTGTGTTAACCTTTTTAAGCAAATAACAGAGAGTTTATAGTTGAGACAACGTTAGTGGTAGTTTCATTACCTTTGATTTCACGAATAACACGTTTAGCATTGAAGTTCATGTGTTCTTCTTTGAAAGCTTTCTTTTCATATTAATTGATGTTTACAACTAATTACTACTTGAGTTTTTATTATCTAGTTTTCTTCTCAGTTTCAATCATTCTCGTATAATATAAACAAACACCATATATATATATAGTATAAGTGTGCATACTTCTTTAACTTCATTCGTTTCTAATTGTTGTTAAATTACTGGCGATGTGCTTCATTCATGGCCAATAATGATAATGAAATGGTTCTTTTTTCAGAAAACAAAATGTTTTTTTTCTATTTATTTTTCTTGAAAATCTCTTGTTCTCAGTTTAATTGTTTACTCATTAAATGATTACCTTAACGAAAAGTTCACATTTTTTTTATTATTGTGTCCACGTTTGCATAATAGTAGCATTAAGAGGCATAAATGATAATTTTGCTCTCACGTTGAAAACGTTTCGACTAATATAGTAATTAATGAAAAGAAGAAGAAAAAAAGGAAACGTTTAGGAAAACTATATTGCATATATGGAGAGGGGAACACCGTTAATCCGGTGTATTCATTAAGATCTACCCATTTTTTTGGGAAACTTACTCGGCATAGACTGTTTTCATTGCTCCTTCTCAGAGATCTCAGAGAGACGTTCATGATTGGTGTCAAATTCTGTGTTGATTTAGGTATGTCCGTTTGTCAAATCATTCTCTTGGCCGCAAAATTGTTGATTCAGTTAAACGCACGGACAGCTAGCTATAGATAGTTAGTTGCAGAAATCACGCCTGAAACGACGTAAGGTGAAAACGCTTTCATTTTTCAAAGTACAAACGTCAACAGGTACAACAACAGGGGCAATACTAGAAATTTTCATATATATTCTATAGGAGGCCCTATAGCAGCTTTATTCTACGTCCACACAATATTATAGGGTATCAAAGTTTCATTCTTTTATCAAAATGTTGGCAAGACCTAGGAAGAAGCTTCATAACTCCTATTAATGAGTAAACATATATGTTTAAGAAAAGGGAGAACTTGAACAATGGTTTAGTAATTGGACGTATATTTTAGAAAGGCTCTCGCAAAGTGATAAAAGATGGGTTAGATGTAAATAATCAACTATACTAAGGGTGTTAAAAAACAGCAATTACTTCTAAGCTGAAGGGTTCTGTAAATTACTTGATTTTAGTAGAACACGGTTGTAATGTGTGTGATTTAGACTAGAACGGAAGTATATCCAATTAAATATCAAGTCGTTATCAAAGTTCGAGGATTAATTTTCCAATGTAAAAGTCGATGTGATTGCGCTTTAAAAATAAATCAAAGTTCAAGGAATTGTTGCATCACGACCGGCTTCAAACTGGCCAAATCTTTAATTCCACTTTCGACCATTAGCAACTAATGCGATTGAAACGCTCGATTATGGCAAAGTGTTGAGAATTAATTAATAGTAAAGGCATGACAAAGCTCACTTCTCTATCTCTCTATTAATTGTTTAAGACCAACTTCATAAGAGGCCTATGAAAATCACTTCAGAGAGACAAAGATTTTCATCCCAACTCCCTGCAGTGATACCATTATGCTTTTGCCCGAAAACAGACATAAGGTTAACGATCCACATAGCCCATACACGATTTAGTAAAATTCATTTAAATTATAAGAAAATTTTGTTCGAATTTTAGTGAAAAAAAACCACGGACTGCTGCTGTTAGCAGAAAATATCTAAAATGAGAAAACCATTAAAACGTTTAGCGCCATATTTGTTTAATTTGGTTTAAAACATATCTCAGTTACCTTCACTCACCCTTAGTTCAATGCTTAGTCGGTTACAAAAGGCAAATAGACTTTAGCATACTTTAGGAAAAATCTCTTTTGCTTCTTGTTCAATTTCACAAAAAAAAAAAAAAAAAAATTGGTTTTAGCGGCAACATCTCTTGCATCTCGAAAAAAAGAAAAAAACCTAATTTTAATTGCCGTATATATGGATATATGATATAAGAAATTATCGGTTAAATGAACTCAAATTACGATTATTACATGCTTTCGCACCAACTATCCCAATGTTAGGGTATATTAATTGTATCATGGTGTTTGCAATGCACAGTAAGTGATTCATAAGTATATGCGTATATTTTGTTAGGCATGGTGAAGCTCTGAGACCGTTTTATGATCAATTCTTTGCTTTTTTGTGTGTGTTTGCCAATTTTTTTTTTTCGCCCCAATCAAACCAAAATATGCAAAATTTTGTTTACTTTATGTAGGTCCTGCTTAATTTCGCAGATCAAGCTTGGAAAAAGGAGTTACGTCTGCACATCCGATGTATTTGTAATTCCTTGGGACTACGATCCGTAGGAATTATACAGAATATATAACATGTAAAAGTTGACAGCCTTATAACAGTCGCTCTCGCTCTCGCCGCTTACGACGAATAGTGAAATTTCTATAACATTGTTCAAAATTACGTTTCTTCTAGACTCGCTACAAAGCTAATACTAAATTTCTTAGTTGAATGAATTGTCATAAACACTTTCATCCACTGGTTGGAAAATGCTTTAAAATTATGAAGCGACCGCAAAACATTTATGTGCAAAGTATAATGAGTTGAAGTTCAGACATTTTTCTAGTGAAAGAAAAATAAAAGAAAAAAAATTTTACTTCAATGTTTTTAAAGATACATTTCAATAATTTTTAAATTGAGGAAAAGTTACCTAACGAATATATGAAAAATTTCAATAAACAATAGGACAAGAGACAAGGGAAAACTCCGTACTTTGCAGGGAAAATATTTATACAATTTCCGTATTTTTTTTTTTTTAAATTTTTTTTTTTTGCAAAACCCATTTTACAGCATAGGAAGGTTTGTTAAGGGAAAGCGCTTTGCAGCGCCAATTCAAAGATGTGTTTGTATGGTAAACTTGTTATATAACTCACCTGTTTTAGAAAATTAAACTGTATTGCCGCCACAGACATTTGTATGTATGTTTCTTTTGTATTTGTTTTTCCTTTTTTTTTTTTTTTCTTTTTTCTTAACCGTTATATATAGAGAAAATATTATGTACACAAATACTGATTAAACCGCCGACACTTTTATTTGTGGTACATAAGAGTATCAGAATCCATTTAAGGAAAAGAGTAAAAGTGAAAAAGAATTCATCATTAAAATGAAAACGCATAAAACGGGACGTTTATAGGAAATAAATTTATTAACATTTTTTTCTTTTTTTTTATTTATTTTTAGATGAAATAATCTATGCGGTTTATCCTTCTTAGGCAGAGAGCACTCACTTCTTTGCATTTACACTTCAGTTTGCTTAGCCGGCATTTATTTATCCCTTTGATGAGCGCATCTACTTATTCACATGCTACCGTTTTGTTTAAATACGCAATCCAGACTGAATTTGAACTTATGGACACTGAACGTGTAGTTGGTAAAAAAAAAAAAAAAAGGTTACTGTTTTTTTTTTTTTTGTTATTTTTGTGTGTCTAAACTTTGGATTAAACAAAACAACACATTCACGTTTAGTCTGAACATCAGCTATTCAATGTTGTCATTTACCGGTGGTGGTTGTTGTTGCTTTTGTTGCTATTGCTATTGCTGCCGCTTTCATGTGCCTTCATACATTTCGTTGACTTTTTTTTGCGTTTTGAGTGGATGTCCAAAATTAGATTTGTTTTTGTGTCTATTATGGCGCTTTGTACGCTATTTCTTTTATTTTTCTCTCATGTTTTATTCTTACGTTAAACTATAAAGAGGAAGTTGTTATTGTAATATTTTAATTGGTGTTATTATTATTATATTATTGTTTTTACGTTACTGTTATTATTTGATATATTTGCATGAGACGTTTTCTCTTTCTCCATAGAAAATATGATGTCAGTATAAGTATATATGCGTGCGACAGACTGTCTGTTTGACTAACTTTACGCTTCTATGTTAATCTAATGTAAAATGAATTTTCCATTTATTGCACTTTTTGAAATTTTAGATGGAATTTACCCAACATAGGAGAAGGTGTAGTAAATTTGTTCATTTGTTTGTAACGGGATAGAGAAAAAAAAATGCAAAACGAGTTCTAAAGGATTTATATGTGGAACATGCCTCACCTTAGCTAAAAGCAAGGGAATGATTAGGGCGTTCCCAAAAGTTAAACTCAAAATTAGTTAGGAAGTTAACCAAAAATACGGATGACGACGAAATTCCAAGCAATATTGGTTCCACGTTCATAAGTATTGGAAAGAGATAAAGAAAGTCTTTTAAAAATATTGATCAGTAACGCCATTCGGTTTGAATATGTCTAGCGACACGTTGAAAGACACGACCGCTAATGAAAATTGGATCTATTACAAACACACAAAAAGTCAGATTACGCTTTGCTATCCACAATCTATCCGGTTCTCATGCTGTTCTTTCTCATCACTTATTTTCAAGGACATCAAAACGGATGAACGTGCTTTATATATATATCTGATTTTGTTTTTCTTTCAACTAGATTTTCTAAGGTCAATTAAGAAATCGTAATGCATTTAAATAGGTTAGCTTAACTTCTCCAAGTGTAATGAAATAAATTCTCATATCGTACCCAAACAGTCGTTAGAACTCCTGCTTATTGTTAGTTTTTTGTCAACACACTTTCATCAATGAGTAAAGTTTCACCCTTAATTTTTTTAATATGAGTTTTTTAAGACTTAACCACAGAGAACAGCTGAAGTTACTCAACCGTGTATCCCTCTATAGCAATGCAACTGGTACTTTTGTAATGTTCGAATAAAGCGAAAGGAAAAAAAGAAAATTGCATTCGCATTAACTGGAACCTCGAATACCCTAAAGGAAATGGTTAGTTTCTTCTCAATAGGACAGGTAACAAGAATACGATCAGAATCGTTTATCCGGGTCACGTTTCAATTTTCAAGTCAATTTTCTAACGGTGAGTTGTGACAGATGTGACACAAGGGACATGTAAGCAGATGTGATTTTAGAAACGAACATTTACTGTTTATGCATCCATTGTCTGTCGGTGCTATTGAAAACTCAAACTATATTTCTCACATAGAATGGATAGTTTATGAAGTGGGATTACTATACATTTGTATATATACATTGTTTCTTTGGATTACATTTTTAAATGCGGGCGCAACCTTTATTTATTTATCGCCCAAAGATTTCAAAGCGTTGAGAAAAGTTAGAACAGTGAAGGAAAGATGACAGGAATGATTGAAAACTTTGCGCTGATCAAGAGTATGGAGACTAAGATCGAATCGATGAGGTAATGAGGGTATTACAAGCCATGTTACAAATCTAATGTATCTCCATCCTTCAATGATAACGAGTTAGCGGCTCCAACAAATTTTGCCTCAGAAAATTACTTGAACTATTTGATACATGTCTCGCTTAAGGTGAATATATAGCAAATCCATTCTATGACGTAAGTTTACTTTCAGATCTGTGATGACTTTTCGTCAAGCAAAAAAAATAACTCATAGAGAAGAAGAAGAGAAATATATTTTTTAATATTATATTAATATATGCTATTCTGTTGACCCGTCCATTTTCTGTTACATTTTCTGTTAATACATTCGTTTTCTGTTAACTCTGCCCGTACAATGATGCATAGGGCTGTGACAAAATTCCCACAGATGTCGTTCGCTTTTATATTTCCGTTCACGCATGGCAGGCATGTGTTCAAGTGTGCAAGTGTGTTTAGTAGTCATTTTGTGGATGGTATTTTGATCATAATTTATGCAGAAATTTTTGAGCTTTTTTGTAAACAATGCTACGCATTACAATCATACTGGCGAAAGGAAAAGAGAGAAGAGACTATGGCAAGCAAATTTTTTTAAAAATGCAATTTTGTTTCTTATCAGTCTTGCATCTTATTAATAGTCAACAAGTGGATTTGGCAGATGCATAGGCGAGACGCGAACTATTGTTGTTTATTTCCTAAGTATACTTGATATTTAAGTTTTAAATTATTATTGCTTGCCAAAACAGATAATCCCAATCCAAGCAAGTAGTTCATTGGATTCCAATTTCCTTATAAAATACTCACTAATTTTTGATTGTGCGACGAAACGAAATAATTACATATAAATTTATTAATGTTGATAGAATTTAATTTTACAAGATAACAGTAGTCATCTCACTTCATTATTTTAATACTATGTGAATACCGATGCTTTTCTTTAATTTTTTACAACTCTTTCAAGACAATTTCAAATAATAGATTAAGTATAACTTTTTCACCAAAATTCCGCCACAAAAAAAAACAAAAATAGGAACGACATCATCAACAAATCGTACTAGCGCATGGTAAGGTCCGGGTTGTATGGTAGACGCACCAGAACGTGCCAGCCAAACTCCGTCAATTTTCTCGATGTATAGTCATTTCTCACAGTTAATGTGACCCTTTTTGGGGAAAACTCTCAGTTCTTTTTTTACCCAAGACTATTCAAAATACTGCGTAAAAATGACCATAAAGCGTTCTCCTCTCCTCTCTCGTTTCTTTCCTGTTTTCTGAAAATTTCGTAAAATTTCCGAGAAAAGTCAACACGACATATACGACATATAGTTCTTCTATATGTTTGTGCAAAAGTATGTGAGAGTCAGAAGGACTTTAGATAGATCCATCTTTTATTATACCGATCAAGTCTGAATCATTTTCCGAATTAATTTAAGCTTGTCTGTTTGGGGTATAGAAGTAAAGCGATCTATATTGTGTTTCAGACGACTATAAGACATATTAGTAGATTATATTGATTAGGTTTATATTTTTTCAAAATATATTTTTAAAAATCAGTAGAGTACAACGTCTTGTTTAATAAACTATTTTATATTTTAGAAGTAATCGACAATTTCGGTAAATATGCTCAGTATTGATTTGGAGCATTCTTTGAAAATGTCATCACAGGTAGAGCTGCCGGAATTAGTTATTTTGTTTAACCACTTTTGGGAATTATTTACCTGTGGTACGGATTCATCGCTTGTGGAGAAGGGACTGAAAAACATAATAAAATAAGATTTTCTTGTAAGGAAAAAAGCTTTAAAACGTCAGACTGAAAGAAAATATGAGCCAGTTCGTCCCACAGATGACCAGATTCCAAATCAAATGGAGTTTCGTGAGCTTCGCAGATGCTCTTTAAAACGCACGATCGCCCATTTAATCCAATGCTGTAAATAAAACCAATGTTAATATTTAAAATCGATAACATTACCCAATGCTTTATATACTTGTTTAACCATATCTCGAGGAGTTGATAAAAGTAGAATTTATTAAATTCGAATTTTATAGCCTCGCCATGCCTGCCTTTGACATTGGTTGTACCGTGATATTTTAGAGCATTCAGTTGAGTGGGCAAGAAGTACTGGAATTTGAATACCATACCGGATGTTATAGCTTCATACTGTAAATTATCCACCGGAACACCGAAACCGGTGATGAACTGGTAGGTTGCTATTCCTAATCAACAGATAGATATGCAAACAGTGCTCCTTGTGTATGTGATTTCGTTAGAATACTTACTCCCATTGTGCAATAATGGTATTTGGCGTTTGTTTCTTTTAAAACTAAACTTATTAAAATTATTAACGATTTCACTTATGTTAAAAGCATTGATTTCCAAATTTATTACAAAAATCATTAATGTAAAGTGAAGAGAAAATGCTCGCATAATGTTTTATATACAAAGTTTAAGAAGCGACTAACTACTTAAGCTTATTGGACAACAATTATGAATAATAACTTGTAAAGTGAACTTAAATATTTGGCAATTAATTAGCGTTTTATTAGAATCAAATATTTAGCAATTTTTTTATATTAAATTTACCATAACTAAATAAACAGAAAGAAAGAGATACGATATACGAAGAGTTTAGCAGAAACTTTATGTATCTAATCATTCTTCATTTCAAAACCAAGTGAAAACATTAAACCGGACCATGGTCCGCCATTGGATACGCTACGTGACCCCCCACAACGGCAGTCTTACAACGACATTTCAAGATGAAGCATTATATGGCATGAAGATGAACCGATGCGAATCAAAAATTGCGGCCTGCTGAGTGAACATTAGAAAACAAGGCGGATAGACAAGTCTAAATCGATTCGGAAGGTGATTCTGAATCGATCGATCTACCTCAAGCCTATCTGCATGACGCATGCATCCTTAAGTGGTATATGGTACAAAGAGTAGAATAAGAGCAAGAAATATGTATAATTTAATTTTTTTTAAATACCCCTAACGTATTTTCATGTATACAGACGCCGGTTCCATTTGAACCATACTTAGCGTAAGTGAAAGTACAATGTAGTCTGGAAAAATATGTTGCGGCTTCTGTCAACAGAAGTTTCGCTCTAAAAAATGGAATACAGTTCTCTCTCGGTAATCATTTGTTATTAAGGAAGTGAGTATCGCATAATGAGTATTACATCTCAAGGCTAGTTCTAATATATGCTAACCCCTTGTATGTGGAGGCAGCAGAGTATTTACAAGGGCATGATTAATATTAAGTAGATATGCTTCTGTAAAGCGAATAGAAATTAGACTCTTAATAAGTAAACATGATGTAATTTTAATTTTAAAAACAATGAATTCTTACATCGCTTCGTAATAAAATGTAGAGTACTTCTGCTTTCACAAAATATATGATACAGTAAAGATATAAGAATGCGAAAGATATATTTGCTGTCAGAAAGGGTCGTCTGCGATCTTCAAACCAGGGAGTTTTTTTTTTTTTTTCAATGTTGAGATCAAGTGGTTCCGATTTTGGCAATAATATAAGAGACCTTATAGTATTTTTGCATTAAAGTTAGCAGCTTGAAGCCGTTATTTCCACTACTCGTTGTCGGCCAAAAACTTCTTTGTGAGATAGACAGATAGATAGCCTTGTAGAATGGCCTTTTTTAAGTACAAAGTTCTGACACGAATTATTTTCCTGTAAAAAATTAGGTTTTGATTTAGATTGCGCCTTTAAAGCAGACCAACAATCTAGACTTCAACTTGATGAGTTGGTTTTTTCACTCTCACTTAGGCTTGAAGTGAAAGTTGTTAATACGCTAAGAGAAGATCACAATTTCAGCAATTTCTTGCTGTTAAATTCATGTAAAGGTACAATGGTTTTAAGTACATACTTTTTTCTTAACCTAAATGAAAGCAATCGCTTGTAAAGCAGCGATAGTTATTGCAGACTATAAGAATTGAAATTTGCATAAAGCCATCCTACGATGGCCGCCAGTATTACAAGCCGGGAAATATATGTAAGAAGTATGTTTTTCTTGTACAAAGCATATAAATTTGTAGAGAACTAATTGGTTCGTGAGCAATGTTTTTTAATTGATCTTTAATTGGCCGTTTAAAGGTCTCCGGGAAATCTTGGTAGGCAGCCCTGGCTTGATAGGTCGAAATGGTTATGGCGCCACCAAATATTTTCCTAATAGGCCCTGGAGCAGACATGATACCAGTATATCACTTTACGACCTAAGTTTTTCCATTCGTTTCTCTATATCTAATTTTATACGCAAACGCTGACCAAGACTATTTTCCATATCGAAATAAATTATAAAGGTCAAGTTTTAGCAAACAAGTTGCATTAGGTGTAGAGTCTCTATTATTAAAATGGAATATTTTTATGAATAGAAAATCTGTGTCGCATTGCCCGCTTTTCAAGATCTCCTCGCAATGGTACGCAAAGCATTTGTACAGTTTTAATGAATATTTTAATATCTCTCTTTAACACGGTCGCCGACGAGAATTCCATAGTATCCATTTTTATTGAGATGCAAAATAACATGAATGCTATAGCATTCAAAATTTAAAGCCAATTATTCCTATTTAATTAAATAAAACTTTAATAACTTAATAGGATGTTAGGGCATTCTTTATATATGTACAATTATATCGCGGCTACCGGTACAAAATATTTTCAATCAGACGTTGAATATTGCAATTAGTTTAAAAAAAATTGACTGTCATATTTTGCAGTTCCCTGATATTTTTATTGTCCGCGAACGTATTAAAGGGAGAAAATGATAATTTAGTAGCATTACATGGGATCTTCTTTTATTTTTATTCATGTCCATTTAAATTGTACGGAGAAAAGCCCGATTTTTATAGCGCTTGTCCACGCTGAATAGGTTGAAAATAATTATTAATCCGAGCTATTCATTTAACACCGGCTTGCTGATAATCACTGTTGACAAACGAATCAAAGCAATCAAAATTTTACATACTTATGCCAGTTAATACATTATTATTTATTGTTTCTATGTTCATTTTTTAATGCTCAACAATGAAATTTTTTCTTTTGTGATCAACATAACGTGGAAGCCATTCATACGCTTCTGAATAGTATTCAATTGGTAAGTTTAGCTTGTTCTAATTCTTCATTTTTGGCCACCTCGCCGCATTCGTACCGTTGATAATCAATAATTTCTAAATTATTTTCTTTTAGCACTTCGCCAACTGTTCTCTCTTCATCGACTAGAAATTCTTGATGGATAAGGGAAGTCTCATCATCCTTATTACTTAATGGTTCATCTTTGCCTTCTTCTCCTACCTTTTGTGGATTTAAACCAATTATATGTTGGCAAAGATTTTTTTGCAATTCGTCGTCTTGATGAGGAGTACGAAAGGCTATAATAGCGCCATATTTACCAACTTGCGTAACGTTTTGTGTAGATGCTATTGACGCGGCTTGAGGGTGGGCATAACCAGACAGTTTTAAATCATTGTTAACCTTGAAACATATGGCCCGTCTAATGGCGGCATTCTCACCAACGGTTCCTGTTTAATTTTTGTGTAATATATATTTGTATAAGAACACTATGTAAATGTTTGCATATTTTGTTAGTATGAGAAATTAAATCAATTTAATCTCACCTATTAGCAAAGCTAAATGGTCGGCCAAACTTTTGCCGTCCGGTGCCTTTAGATTCCGCAAAGCTTCGGCTTCGAAACCAGACTTTGAAAAGAGATTGTTTTTCAATACAATTTAAACATAAATTTATAATTACTTACCTTCCACAGGTCGCCATCAAATTGTGTTAGTTCGGTGTACTGGGCGCACACACGAGAAACATGATCCACAAATATTTTGAAATGTTCATTACGGGCCACAAAGTCAGTTTCACAATTCACTTCAACCATGGCCCCGATATTACCACGTACCAAAACACCTACCAGACCTTGAGAAGTGACTCTTTGCGCTAATTTAGTAGCTTTCGACCAGCCCATACTTTGAGCCTGTTCATTTAGCCATTTCTCTGCCTATAAAGATATTTCTACTTAGGTATTCTACATTTTTGTTTACATTACGTACCAATTTAATATCATTGTTGTGCAATTCCAAAGCCTTCTTGCAATTGGCAAATGTATAGCCTGTCTTTTTGCGTAAAGTT
Source organism: Glossina fuscipes (assembly GCF_014805625.2). Classification (NCBI taxonomy): domain Eukaryota; kingdom Metazoa; phylum Arthropoda; class Insecta; order Diptera; family Glossinidae; genus Glossina; species Glossina fuscipes. The sequence goes on from NW_023998416.1 coordinate 11,532,776, forward strand.
GCTAAAGAATTTTTTTCGACACTCGCCATTGCCAAACGGCTGATGTGCAAAAAACGTGGAAACTTTTGGAAAATCATTTTATTTTATTTATATATATATAGTGTATAGTTTTTCGAAATACGCAAATGCGGCTTTTTATAACATATATATAGTTTCGAATAACACCTAGGAAACCAAGGAGTATTTTATGTTATTTATAACTGACGTATGTTAATATCAATTTTAGGAAACTTTTTCCAATACGGTGCAGTCACTTGGAAAAAATATTCATTTCAATTAATAATCATATAACTTTCAATCAGTAAAGGAGAAAATATTTTTTTGATCAATTTACATAAAGAATCGTTCTTATTGAAAAAACTTTAGCGATTCTTGGGATATAATTGGGCAGATTGGATAATTTATATTTCAATCAGCGTCCGCTAAAATAAAGATTATATTACTGATTAATATCACTGATTAATTTTATATAAATTTACGCAATGAGACGTACCGATGTTAAAGCTGGTAAGTTTTGATAGATACTCGCAAGAATTTTTATTTTCAAAACGAAAATGTATCCTTTTTACAAATTTTTACGCAACAAAGAGCGCGAACGAGAAAATTTTCTTTTTTTGTTTAATTTAAAAGGTACGACAACGTGAATTTGCCAGTATATCCAAAAAAAAAAAAAAAAATGTCTTTATAGATAGTTTTTAATTATGCTTTTTTTTGTGCAAACACATCAGCTGGATGTTTTTTCCGGTTGTTTTGCTCTTTGGCAAACAGCTGTTTTTAATTCTTTTAAACTAATTGTAGAAAGTAACGGTGCTATCAACACTTTTCAATAATTTAATTTAGAACGTGTAAAGACGCAAATGAAGATGAATGAAAATTCTTTCACATTATTGTCGGAAATTATATAGAAAATAAAAAAGAGGCATTCTACCTGCATTCATAAGGCACTAAGAAGATTGATCACATTTAATCTCCTTGCGGCCGCTTTTAAAATAGCTTTAATATATTAATCATCTTTCCGCATATTATCAAAATGTATTGCATAGATTTAAGGCGCATAACGTATTAACTCTCTATTTGTTTGATCAACTGTTGCTGAATCGATTTTGAATTTTCGATATATTTATTATTAATGGGCCATTCGCTGCCATCAATGTTTGCTTCGTCTCAGTCAGCGTATATATAAAAAGTTAATGTTTCGTTAACTCATACACAATAGTGCGATTTCAATATCTCTGTGATGCACTTAATGTAGTAATTGTCTATGTCTTCGCTATTTAATAATTGCTAACGTTTAAAAAAATTTAAGTCTAGATGGCAGGAGAAATTTTTTTCACGATCCAGAGTGTAGGTGCTGTATTTTTTTTTTGTTTCAATCAATAATAAGCTAGAGAACCAAAGATATATTTGTTTTTCTTGAAAAGCGGAAAATAGGCATTTTTCTAGACGGAGAAACGACTCATCCATAAAGCGTACTTATCAAATCTATTAATTTCCTTAACTCTATAATATAATTGATGGCTTTGAATCGACAGAAAGGAATGATAATGACATGGACCGATATGTGGATACTACAGGCAAACAATTGACACCATTTACTTTACATTAAATATTGAAGCATTAATCTACAACTTAGCCACCTATTTGACTTGCCTTTTTATATTAATGAATGATCAAGCTACTGTGCCCATATTTGAGGGTGGGCATAGTGCCTTCGCTTTTATTTTTTTCCAATTTTAAAAACGTTAATAGTTTATTATTAACTATTTACTCACAATTTCTTATGATTTCATAGAGTCCGCAAATAAGAAGGCTTGTGCAAATCTTAGATTTGTTCACAATCGTCCCAAACCTGACGTTCTGCATAGCATACTGTGTTCTAAGGCCAATACTCGATACAATGCAAGGCGTTTATGGTATGAACTTAATATGCCCGAGTGTACCAGTGACATATTGGATGGTAAAATGTTGTCATCATCACTACCGCCTGGCTTATTTCACCATCCTAAGCCTATGCGTACACTAGCTAGACGACAAAAGAGGAAACAGAGTAAGTAAATAAGTAAGTATTTTATTTTAACTAAAAATCTTAATGTCCGCAGAACCTATTTCGTATATGCAAATGCGTTTAGAAAGGGAAAATTTTCGCAAGAAATTGGTAGAATTAATTGCGCGTCCCAACACTGCAGACATGAAACCGAGTGTCACGGATTTAGACGCTGAATTTCCCAACACCGAAGAGAAAGAGATTTTGCGTTATTATTATTACATTAAACATGGTATCGATACCATCCATGTAGCACCCATGAGCCAAAAAGTGTTGACTAGGTAAGCGCATTTTAGTTTTATGCTCACAATTATTGTATATTAAGAATTTATTATCTTCCGCTTTAAGGATAACCAATCAAATACCGCCTTATTTAAATAAATGGGCTGTAGCTTTGCAAGAGACTATCGAAGAAATCAAATCTGATTATTTGTTCGCAATGAAAAAAGCTGTAGTCGATTTTGTCTTACAAAATTCCTTAAGCAGCGCGAAAAAAAAATCGAAAATTAAAATAACTAAAGAACGTAAAGAAGCGAAAGCAATGTACAATAAATGGCGCTATCGGTATGTTAGAGAACAAATTTTAAATTTACTTTTAAAAAAGTCTTGTTTTGTGTAAAGAAAACAGAGAGAAAGTTTTTTTTTTGAAAATTAGTTAGGTAGAAAGATAGGTTGGCCACTTTAATTAAGAAAGTTAGCCCCCCAAGACAAGCATCATTGCGAGCACTAAAAGGAGCATACAGGTTGTTACCTAACCTGATTAGATTATGGGACCTATTTATCTATTTGGTATAGAGTGAATCTCTTTTAGTTGTAAAGAACAAAACTGATCTGCAGTCAGCAAAACAACAATTTTCTTTCACAACTTGTAAAGAGTGCTCTATGAGGGATTCCAGATAGACACTCCACTGCTATTTAGCAGCGACTAATTAACTCAGCAGTAGCTTGTGCACTGTACATAGTAGTAAAATTTTCATCCAGCATTTGTTAATGTTCCTTTTGCTCGCGGAGAAAATGTTTCAATTGTCGTTGTTGCGTTTGCTAAGAGCAAAGTTCCATGAAGCGATTGCGTTGGTCTTGATGAAAGCACGACAATAAAAAACACCACTCCAACAAGTGTAGCTGCACGAGTTTAAAGTGCCAAAACCTTGAAAAAGCATTGCTTCACGCCTTTCACCATAATCAACTCTTCTTCAGCTGTTCCAAGGATTACAAAAGAATTTTACGAAGCTTTACAAACTTGACACAATCCGTAAAAGTTCGTAAAAGTTCGAAACCTACAATTAGTCTGAAATTGCCTAAATCATTTAGAGTAGAATGAGTATGATCAGGTAGGTCGATTGCTTTAAGGAGAACTCTCACGAGAAAATTAACACGGCTGCAGCACCAGATAAACTGCGAACATCTCTGTTTTCAAAAGAAATAAAAAATATATTTTTAATCATTACTCATAAACTTATAGCAGATAAATATACAAAAAGTATATTCTGCGGGCGATGCCTAATATTATAGAATATTAACATTTATTTTTCTTTAAATACCTTTATAACTCGCAGAAATAAGTTTCAAAAATCCCATAAGATTTATAAAATTTATAAATTCTTGGACATTTTCAAATTTGGTATGTATCTAAGAATGTCCATCCGTCCGTCCGCCCAACCGCGTAGTGTCTGTGACAAACGTTTGCCCGATATCGCCTACAAAATTTGGAAAAGAATTTGGAAATGACCAAAACTTTTCAAAGGACACGCCTACTAAGTCCACTCGTACATTTGACAAAAACTTTTATCTTGAAAATAAAAAAATCAGTCTCGCCCACTTCTTATTGTAGAGCTCTTTGATCTATTTTTTTTTTTGTCTTTTCTAGGATAACGGTTATGGGTAAAAGATTCCGTCACGACCGAATATATTTTTCGTAGTCACTTTAATATAAAAATTCAAATATTTTTTTTCCAAATTTTCCAAGTTATGATGAGAATCGCTGTCGTTTGAAAACCTTTCTATTCTGCATACATCGCAGTGTGGCTAATATTTTGGAACTATGGAATTCCCAATATAAAGACAAAACCTTCTTGGATATCGAAGCTTTGAAAAGTGCTGAAAGACCTTATGATTTATATGAATTTTCGGTAAGGACTGTGCTTTTCAATACTCATTTTCAAATATTTTTTAAAATTTTGTTTCTAGAATTGCGTCGGTCATCAGGCGAGCACTATGAAGGAGAAATTGGCTACGGCTTGGCAAGGCGAAATTCATTCGATTTTGTTAAACGCCAGTAGGCGAAAAATGATACCGGACGTGCGGCGTAAAAAGTTGATAAAATGTTTTTTTAATTGTGTTGCCGCTTTAATGACACAGCAGTTAGAAGACATGTGTATACGCAGCATTAATGCTTTTGTTAATTTAATATGCAATTACGGGGTAATAAAAATATTTAGGAAAACGTGACATGAATGAACTTTTAAGTAACTTTGCTTTGCTTTCGTTTAGAAAACTTTTCCGGGTTTTGTTTTATCGGTTATGCTAGAGGATGAAGATGTCATACGGTTTAATCCCAGTTTTGAGAAATTTCAAGCAGAACTTTTGCGTTTACTCGAAAACATAGTATTAGGTGTGCAGAATATGAATCGCATCGAAACCATGCTTTACACAGATTTGCGCATCGCAACGAAGTTATCCTTAACTCCAGCTATACCCGAATCAATTATAACCGATAAACGTAATCGGATTTGTGAATTGCTTGAAGAGCAACGTATTGGTCCCGAATTACGCTTGCAAGACTTTGATAAATATATTAATTTGATGAACGGAGTCGACTCACAGAATGTACAAAACTTTATAGAATCTGGGCCAAGCTTTGACCAATATTGCGAAATGGTTTTTTATTACCGTGAAAAAGGCGAACAAATTTCCAGAGACATTTTTGGCGCGATACGAATGGGTTTGTTCGACTTTCATCGTGAGGGATTCATATCAAACCTCGAGGAACTTGCTAGTTATATGCAAACACAATTATTGAATCGAATGATTACGGATCAACAAGAGGAGATTGTCAGCTTAGGTAAGGAATATGAAACTATAGGTAAAAAAGCATTAACTATACCTAAAGACACGGCCGAACTGATGAGTCTTAAGAGTTATGTAATCAACGCCGAAGAGAATCTCGTGCCAGAGATGGAACAACGGCTACGCGTGAATATGTCTCATATTTTATGGCTTATGGATAACATACTTTTCTCCCCGCTTCAAATAAAAGCCAACAGCACGACCATTCAATGGTATCTGAAAATGGCTTCTATTTTTGAAGAGCATCGTATTATAATAGCCGATAAGGTTATTGATTATCAGGAATCGTTAAAAAAACGCATCGAAGCTTTTAGACGTGAACTGCAAACATACTTTGAACAGGTACAAACCTATCCAGAATGGGGTGATATCAAACAATTGGCCAAGTATAAACGTAAAGCTAATATTTTGGATGCTCGCTTGGTGCAAGCCATGGACACTGTCGATCATATTAATGAAGAAGAAACCGCCTATGGTTGGGATTTAACGCAATATCCTACACGTAAAAAAACTCACGATCTACTGAAACCGTACAAAACATTATACGATGCTGGGCAAGAGTTCTTCGATAAGAGTGAATTATGGATGAATTCACAGATAGGCTCATATGAACCGGATGTAATAGCTGAAGACGTTTCAAGCATATATCGTATTATACAAAAGCTGGAAAAACAATTAAGCGATCGTCCACATACCTCGGAATTAATAAGAGACGTAAGAAATGTCGTTCGTTTTGTCAAACCCCTTTTTAAGCTCAATTCTTTTATTAGATCAAAGAAAATATTGAAAGATTTCGGGAAAATATGCCAATTATTAGTACATTGGGCAATCCGGGTATGAAAGCTAGACATTGGGAACAGGTTTCCGAGATTGTTGGCTTCCCCATCAAAGTCACGCCAGAATTAACATTAGCGCGCATTATTGACTATCAATTAGAAGAATATGTGCCCAAATTTGAATTCATTTCGGAGAGTGCTACCAAGGAGAATAACCTGGAAAGAGCCTTAATTCGAATGGCCTCTGAATGGGAAGATGTTTCATTTTCTATAAGCCCGTATCGGTATGTTTTTGAATATGAACAATGTTACTTTAAAGCAAGAGCAAATAATGTTGTATAATTTCTTTATTATAGAGACTCAGGTACTTACAAGCTGTCGGCAGTGGATGATATACAAATTCTTTTGGATGATCAAATCATTAAGACTTTGACCATGAAAAGTTCCCCTTATATAAAACCATTCGAAAGCGAAATACTGTTAGTAAATAAGTTTTAAAGTTGTGTTCTTGATAATTTCCTTCTCGTTGTAGAAAATGGGAAGCAAAACTAATGCTTTTACAAGATATCCTCGACGATTGGATTAAAGTGCAAGCTACTTGGATGTATTTAGAACCTATATTTTCCAGTCCGGATATTCAGCAACAAATGCCAGAAGAAGGCAGGCGTTTTAGCGCTGTGGATAAGGTACATCTAATGATTAATTAAAGTTAATAAGAAAGTCAGTAAGAAAATTAGTGGAGAGCTTTCGCGCCATTTTCCAATATAAAAAACATAGAACCTCTTCATGATGTCACTTTTCTTTCATTGCTTTAGTTTACGTGCGATTAATAATTAATTATGTAAAAAACAAGATTAGAGCAAGCAGTAGTGTTCCTATTTTTTAAGACTTTTTATGACAATTAGCAGCGTGCAGGACTTCGAGAAGAGCTTTAGTAAATTGAGCAGACGTATTTCTTCAGGGAATGCAGTAATTTGCGGAGGCTTTCCTTGTTGCTTCTTTTTATGCCTTGATTATGTAAAAGATGCGCAAAGGTTGCTTTTTATGAGGCTCGAACGTCTGACAAGTATAGCAGCAGCAAGCCATCATGAATTTTGAAACAAAGCAAAAATTTTTCTTTGTAACCTCAGCGGCGGGTAAGCAAATTCTAGGTTGACAACGATACCATTGAGAAGAATCCACGAATTCTGTGTTGTAATTTTTAATATGCCTAAGCTTACAGCACTTAAGTTACTTTCAAGTCCATTCGTATCCGTCCAAAAAAAAAAGACAAATAAATTTTTCATCTTCGATGTAAGTTTTCTTGTTTTTATTAAATTATTAGACCTGGAAAGAACTCATGAAGCAAGTGAACGCAGATCCCGCTGTTATGTCGGTGGTGGAAATTGACAAAATGAGTGAAAGATTGAAAAAATCCTTTAATCTTTTAGAGATAATTCAGAAAGGCCTGAATGCAGTAAGTGACAGTACATTTGAAAAAGTTGAAAGCTTAGTTTAAGTCTTCATTCCAAACTCTATGCATTCTTTTTTAGTATCTTGAGAAGAAACGTTTATACTTTCCACGATTCTTCTTCCTATCGAATGATGAGTTACTCGAGATCTTGTCGGAAACTAAGGATCCGACGCGCGTACAACCTCATCTTAAAAAATGCTTTGAGGGCATCGCCACGCTTTATTTCACAGAAGAATTGGATGTTACTGTAATGCGTTCATCGGAACGTGAAGAAGTGCAGCTAGTTGAAGCGATATCCACTGCAAAGGCCCGTGGTCAAGTAGAGAAATGGTTATTGGAATTAGAGATAAACATGAAGAAGAGCATACATATGAAAATGAGTGAGGCCTTCTATAGCTATCCACAAAGTGTACGCCATAAATGGGTATTGGTCTGGCCCGGTCAATGTGTGCAATCGATTTCCTTGACATATTGGACTCTGTCAATAACGGAATGTTTTCTAACGGATGATCCTGCAGCGAATTTGGAAAAATATTTGCAAAAGAATAAAGAACAGGTACGCAAAGCACATAAATCCTTCCCTGCAACTGAAACCAGACGGTTTCACATATAATATATAAAAACTTATAGATAGCGCGCATTGTGGATTTAGTTAGAGGCGACTTGAGTACCCAAAATCGTATAACTTTAGGAGCCTTAGTTGTCTTGGATGTGCACGCTCGTGATGTCTTAGCAGAAATTGTAGAAAACAAAGTCACCGATCTTAATGACTTTCAGTGGTTATGTCAGGTAAGCCTTCGGCAGCAATCCGATGAGTACCACGATTCCAATTAAATATGCTTTGCTTTTTAGCTGCGATATTATTGGGAGGATAATAATTTGGATACGCGTATGATTAATTGTGGCTTGAAATACGGTTATGAATACTTGGGTAATACAACGCGTCTGGTGGTAACCCCTTTAACCGATCGTTGTTATCGCACCTTGTTTAGTGCTTTGAATTTGCACTTGGGTGGAGCACCTGAGGGTCCCGCCGGTACTGGTAAAACCGAAACCACCAAAGATTTGGCGAAAGCCGTAGCAAAGCAATGTGTTGTGTTCAATTGCTCTGATGGTTTGGATTATTTGGCCTTAGGAAAATTCTTTAAAGGTTTAGCTTCGTGTGGTGCATGGTCATGCTTTGACGAATTTAATCGCATCGATTTGGAAGTCTTGTCTGTGGTAGCTCAGCAGATATTAACGATACAACGCGGTATTAATTCTGGCAGTTCGACATTGGTCTTTGAAGGTACGACCCTAACTTTGGATCCGACATGTGCATGCTTTATTACTATGAACCCGGGCTATGCTGGTCGTTCGGAATTGCCTGATAACCTAAAAGTAATTTGTAAATGTAAATTGCCTCCAGCATGTAATCAATTCTTCTCATATTTTAGGCTCTCTTCCGTTCGGTGGCTATGATGGTGCCCGATTACGCTCTTATATCTGAAATTGAACTTTATTCATACGGATTTTTAAGTGCTAAGCCCCTTTCTATTAAAATTGTGGCTACTTATCGTTTGTGTTCTGAACAACTGAGTAGCCAAAGCCACTACGATTACGGCATGCGCGCTGTGAAATCTGTTCTGAAAGCAGCTGGTGCTCTTAAATTGCGTTATCGTGATGAAAATGAAGATATTTTAGTACTGCGTTCCATTAAGGACGTAAACTTGCCTAAATTTCTCAATCAGGATGTGCCACTATTTCAAGGCATTACTTCGGATTTGTTTCCGGGCACTATTTTACCCGAACCAGACTACGTACTTTTCAATGAATGCTGTTATAAAATTTGTGAGAAGAATAATACACAATGCACAGACTTTTTTTTGGAAAAAGTTCAGCAGGTATGACATCTGATTGCATTCCGGAAATTTGGTTATTTATATTTGTGATCATTTTACCTTTGTCTAAAGCTTTACGAAATGATTGTGGTACGTCATGGTTTAATGCTGGTAGGTTTACCGTTTGGAGGCAAAACTACTGCATACCGCATATTGGCAGATACTTTGGAATGTATAGAGAAGAAAGTAAGAAATCTAACACGATTTTGTTAGTTTTATTTCATGCTACTTTTTTATATCATATCTTGTAGGGTGGTGCGGAAAATCGTGCTATTTATAGCGTTATGAATCCTAAAGCAATTACCATGGGACAGTTGTACGGTCAGTTCGACTTGGTCTCTCACGAATGGAGCGACGGCGTTTTAGCTGTTCTCTACAGACAATTTGCAGTATCTGATACACCCGAACGTAAATGGCTGTTATTTGATGGTCCTGTCGATGCGATTTGGATTGAAAATATGAACACAGTACTCGATGACAACAAAAAATTGTGTTTGATGTCGGGTGAGATTATACAACTTTCTCCCACAACCAATCTAATATTTGAGCCAATGGATTTAGAAGTGGCCTCACCTGCTACAGTGTCACGTTGCGGAATGATTTATTTAGAGCCTGGTTCATTAGGATGGGACCCTTTGTTTACGTCCTGGAAGAACAAATTGCCTAGTTCGTTTCATGCTGTCGCCAAACAGTTACTTACCTACTTAATGCACAGGTTTTGCCCTTTGCTTTTATTCGTGGTACGAAAATGTTCGTTGGTAGAAATTGCTCCGACCTCCGATAGTAATCTGGTGGCTTCCTTAATGAATATCTTTGATTGTTTCTTGGACGATTTCAGAGATGAGAAATTTGTGCAAAACCTTTTAGATATTGATATGAGAGCGCAAATTGAAGGAGTATTTCTATTTTCGTGTATTTGGGCTTTGGGCGGTTCTTTAGATTCCGCTAGTCGGGATAAGTTTAATATCGTGTTTCGCGGTTTAATGGAAAAGAATTTTCCCGAATCTCTGTACGAAACGTTTGGCATACCGGACCATCTGCAAGCACAACCGTTATCGAAGCCTTTCATTTTTCCCATGCCTAAACAAGGTTCAGTGTTTGATTATCGTTTCATTAAAGAAGGTAAAGGTAAGTGGCGACCCTGGCAAGACGATGTTGCAGCTGCACCACCAATTCCACGCGATATACCCGTTAATCAGATAATAATTACAACAAATGAAAATGTTCGATGCACTGCATTGCTGGATCTATTGGTGCGACACGGAAAACCGGTCATGTTTGTCGGTCCCACTGGTACTGGCAAAAGCTGTTATATCATTGATTATATGTTAAAGAAAATGGATTTGAGTGTTTATAAGCCTTTACTAATTAGTTTTTCGGCCCAAACATCCGCAAATCAAACTCAAGACATAATCATGTCAAAATTAGATAAACGTCGTAAGGGGGTTTTCGGTCCTCCACTCAATAAAAAGTTCGTGATCTTTGTGGATGACGTTTCGATGCCTTTGAAAGAGACTTACGGGGCTCAACCACCTATAGAACTCTTGCGAATGATGATGGATCATTGGATGTGGTACGATCTAAAAAATATAATACCTATGAAATTGATCGACTTGCAAATGATTTGTGCTATGGGTCCTCCCTCGACTGGCAATACGGTTACGCCGCGTTTCCAAAGACATTTCAATGTACTGGCGATTGATGAGTTCAACGACGATATCTTACGTGGGATATTTAGCAAAATCGTTCTTTGGCATTTAGATACAAGGTAATAGCACTGAATGCTACTAATCAAATAGAATTCATAATTATAATTCGGTTTAAAATGTAGAGGATTTTCCAAGGCATTCGATCCCTGCATTGAGGAGATCGTTGATGCTACTTTACATATTTATAATACGGCCAAGAAAAATCTGCTCCCAACACCGGCCAAGTCTCATTATCTCTTTAATCTGCGCGACTTTTCGCGTGTCATTCAAGGTGTCCTCCTTTCGGTACCTGAGGCCATGGAGGATATAAATTCCATGCGACGTTTGTGGGTTCATGAAGTATTTCGTGTTTACGGTGATCGTTTGGTTGAAGATTCAGATCGAACTTGGCTTTTCACTGCCGTATGCGATCAAGTTCGGCTGAGTTTCGATGTCTCAGCAGAAGTATTGTTTGCACGTCTCGTTAGCAAAGGTCATCCGGTCACCGAAGCAGATTTCCGTCGACTTATTTACTGTGACTTTGCAAATCCGAAAGCGGATAGCAAACAATACATAGAGGTAATTGATTTGGAAGAGTTACGTTCGGTGGTGGAATCATTTTTAGTTGAGTATAATAATATGTCGAAGAAACCTATGAATTTGGTACTCTTCCGCTTTGCCGTGGAACATTTATCGAGAATATGTCGCATATTAAAGCAGCCACGCAGTCATGCTCTGCTAATTGGGGTCGGTGGCTCCGGACGTCAGAGCTTGACCCGTTTGGCTTCGCATATATGTGACTATGAACTCTTTCAAGTAGAGATCACTCGATCATATGGGCCATATGAATGGCATGAAGATCTTAAAGTTATCTTACGCAAAATAAGTTCTTCAGAATTGCACGGTGTTTTCCTATTTACCGATGTTCAGGTAATGGAAATGTCCATTGAGGTGTTGAAAATAAACAAAATTCAAAAAAAAATCTTTCCAATAGATTAAAGACGAATCATTTTTAGAGGATATAAATAATCTTTTAAATTCCGGTGAAGTACCGAATCTCTTTAGCAATGAAGAGAAAATGGAAGTTGTGGAAAAAATGGCTCAAATCGATAAACAGCGAGATAAGGCCGTACAAACAGACGGAAGTCCAGTCGCTTTGTTTAACTTCTTTGTTACTGTATGTAATGAACCTCTTCAATGGCATGTGTATCTTTAACTTTTTGATCTTTTGTTAGACTTGCAAAGATCAATTGCATATTGTTCTCGCTATGTCTCCAATTGGTGACTCGCTACGTATGCGTATACGTAAATTTCCTTCCGTAGTCAATTGTTGTACCATCGACTGGTTTCAGGCTTGGCCTGAAGATGCTTTGTTAGCAGTGAGTACTAGGTTTCTAGAGAAAGAAGAACTCACAGCTGTAGAAAGAAAGGCTTCCATAGACATGTGCATGGAGTTTCACACTTCCACACAGGAGTTAGCTGAAATATTCTACTTACGGTTGAAGCGACGTAATTATGTGACACCTACATCCTATTTGGAACTTATACAAACTTTTAAGGAGTTACTGAATAGGAAAAGAAAGTGAGTTCAAAATTTTGTAAAATAAAAATTTTAGCTTACGTTTTATAATATTTCTTTAGTACTATTATGACGAATAAGAATCGGTACTTGACTGGAATCTCCCAATTAGATATCGCTGCACAACAAGTCAGTGTTATGCAAGAACAATTGACGGCACTGGAGCCAAAGTTGAAAGAGGCTGCAGAAATTGTGGCGGTTCAAGTAGCCAAAGTTACCGAGGATAGTAAAGCAGCTGCGGAACAACGGGAATTGGTTAAACAAGATGAAGCGGCTGCCAAAGAACAAGCGGCTGTGGCTATGGGCATCAAAGAGGAATGCGATGCAAAACTAGGTGAGGCTCTACCCATTCTTAATGCGGCTTTAGCTGCTTTGAATACTTTAACTGCCGCCGATATTGCGGTAGTGAAGACGATGAAAAGCCCACCGATCGGGGTGCGTATTGTCATGGAAGCCGTTTGCATTTTAAAGGATCTTAAGCCAGAAAAAGTACCGAACCCAAGTGGTGTGGGAACCATTGAAGATTATTGGGGACCATCAAAACGTGTTTTGAGCGATATTAAGTTTTTAGACGGGTTATTGAATTTCGATAAGGACAACATACCAGTAGCAGTTATGGAAAAACTTCATAAACGCATCTTAAACAATGAAAATTTTGACCCGGATAAAGTGAAATTAGCTTCGACAGCCTGTGAAGGGTTATGCCGTTGGGTTCTGGCTTTGACTAAATACGATGTGGTTGCCAAAGTTGTAGCACCCAAAAAAATAGCCTTAGCTAAAGCAGAGGCAACATACCAAACAGCACAGAAACTTCTTGATGAGAAACTTGCACAATTGGCGCGGGTTGAAGCAAATTTGGCCGCCATTCAGAGGATTTTGGACCAACAACTCAGAGAATATGGGTAAATTACTTCATCCTTTTTAAATTATATCTCCGAAAGCTTTCACTTTCATTCTTTTCTTTTTTGTAGAACACTGCAAGCTGAACACGAAGCCTGTACAAAAAAATTACAGCGAGCTCAAGAGCTAATTTCGGGATTGGGTGGTGAACGCACTCGTTGGTCTGAAACAGCCCGCCAATTGGGACGTGTTTATAACACGTTAACAGGTGACGTTCTTATCGCATCTGGGGTAGTGTCCTATCTTGGACCGTTCACGATTGACTTTCGTGTTGATCAAATACGCAAGTGGGCTGAAAAATGTGCTTCGTTCGGTGTCGTATGCAGTCAAGATTTTCAATTGGTCACTGTATTGGGCGAAGCAGTAGAAATACGCAATTGGAACATTTGCGGCTTGCCAACGGATGCTTTCTCAGTGGAAAGTGCTATTATGATGAAGTGAGTAAAAGTAAAGATAAGAGTTTTTGATTGTGTGTGCGCGTGCATGTGGCATCATCAAAGAACTACTAAGATAGTTCCAATTAAAAATAATGTTACAATACTTTGGCGAATTTTAAAAAGCAAGAAAATTATATTCGTATGTGACCGAATCTTCTACATTCTGCACCACAGATCGATCGGGAATTTGAAGATAATCGGTGAAATATATACCTTAAAATGGAGTTTTCTTGTCTACTAACTCTGAATATGTTTACACGTACAAACACGTATGCCCACAATGCTGGAATGGAGGTTTAAAACAAAAAAACGAGTAGCAACTTTTGTTACTTCCAAATAGGAAGTTTTGCGAAAAGGAAAGTAGTGCTGTTCGCGGATAATTAAGGAAAATGGGAATGATGTTGAGGCTTACAACAAAACTTGTTTTCTTAAGGCCTTAGCGGCAGATTCAATGCCAACATTCTTTTTCCCTCAGATAATTGCAATTTTTGTTTTTTTTCCTATGTAGCTTTCGATTGTCATTACCGACCTCCTTGAAGCTACTTATCTACTTATCGTTTGAATGCATTACCATTAGAACAGTTACGTGTTTTTGTAAAAGTTTTAACATACTGTAAACAAAATCTAATTCCAAATCACAGTGTCTTCATGTGCAGATGGCAAAAGATACTGGCTCTTTAATCGCTAAAATTTGACTATCTTTGGATGTCAGATTGACAGTTTTGAAATTCTCTTTTGCTTCAGTAGATGGCTTTAGTAATTTTTTTTTACATTACAGTTGCGCCTATTTCCTTAATAATTCTTTTTCAGAAATGCTCGCCGTTGGCCTTTGATGATAGATCCCCAAGGTCAAGCTAACAAATGGATAAAGAATTTGGAAAAAGCGAATCGCCTCTGTGTTATACGTCTTAATCAACCCGATTATACGCGCGTTATGGAAAATGCTATTCAATTCGGTTTACCAGTTTTACTAGAAAATATTGGTGAGGAATTAGATCCTATTCTGGAATCAGTATTATTGAAGCAGCTGTTTAAGCAAGGAGGCGCTCTTTGTATAAAATTAGGCGACACGGTGATTGAGTACAATCACAACTTTAGGTAAGTTTTAATAGGAGACTTGGCTTCTTTTCTTTGCGAAGACGAAACATTTTTTGCAATTTTTATAGGTAACATATAAAGGGCTCATCGAATTCAAATGAAGACTTCTTATTTTGTATTTAATATTGTAATAATTCTTGTACTGTTAGATTTTATATGACTACCAAGTTGCGTAATCCTCACTATTTGCCCGAGGTAGCTGTCAAGGTGACCTTACTTAATTTTATGATCACAACTCAAGGTTTGCAAGATCAATTGCTGGGCATAACAGTAGCCAGGGAACGACCAGATTTAGAAGCGGAAAAGAATAATTTGATTGTGCAAGGTGCTGAAAACAAGCGTATGCTAAAAGAGACGGAAGACAAAATTCTTGAAGTATTATCATCGGCTGCCAATATTTTGGAAGACGAGACCGCTGTGCAGATACTAAGTTCCTCAAAAGTCTTGGCTAATGAGATCAGTGAGAAGCAAATTATTACCGAAGCCACAGAAAAGCAAATCGATATTGCCCGCTTGAGTTACGTACCCATAGCCGAACACTCTACGATTCTCTTCTTCACTATAGGTAAATATCTCATTATATAAAATACTACTTTTATGCTTTCATTAGGATTTTTTCGAAATTTTCAGTTGATTTGGCCAATATTGACCCTATGTATCAATACAGTTTAGCTTGGTTTGTGGCTTTGTTTATATCATCCATTGATAATACGGACAAAGTAGATGATATTGCAGAACGTTTATCTGATTTGCGAACACATTTCACTTACAGTCTCTATGTCAATATATGTCGCAGTTTATTTGAACGGGTATGTAAACTATAAACTCATACTAAATATTTAATATCAACTAGCGGGATAAGATTTATGTGCTTTATGTGGAACGTAAATCAGTTGATTAAGAAAGCAAGAAGACAACGAAAGCGTGATACATATATTGCGAACTAATTACTTGCAACTTATTCACCTAAACACTGTGCATGGCAGTAGCGCTCTTTACACCATGACCTGCTTTAAAGTTCTAAGTCGATTTTAATACTCACTTCAGCTTTCCACATTTTACAAGTTTGGTCAATTCTGTCCGCGATGCGTATAATGAGAACAGACATTATTTCTGTTAAAATTGGCGGGTCGCAAAATGCGTCGTACGTTACAGGAGTCACGTAAAAAAATAAAATAAAAAATAAGTGCTTCCCGTAAGAAGCTTTACAGTTTTTATTTCCCAGGTGCTCAACATTCTGAATATGTGTCTGAAATCCCAAATGTCTTTAGAAAGTGTTAGCGTATAACACGCTCACTTACATATACAGGAAACCTTTCATGCAACTTCTTCAGTTGATTGCAGGACCAAGACTTCACCTGGCGTTGTGTGTTATGTTGGAGAAAATGTTTAAGAAAAGTGAAGCATTTAGTTAGTGAATGATTAACATTAACATGACATTTTTTTTATGATATATGGATTTTAGACGTTCAATAACTTTTTCCCTCTAAGCTATAAACTCTTGTATTTTGTTGGTTATTCAGCAAACAATAGCCGCTTTTGCCGATGTAAGACTTAAGCTGCAGCAAAGTTATTAATTCCAAAAAGTTCGAAGGGCTCCAAGTTGTTGACTGAGACATTTCACCGACTTTTCTCGAGAAATATATTTTTTATATAAAGGCATTTCATAGCAAGCCATTATAGTGGAAATGAGCCGCTGCAATATGTTTGCTCATTGGAAATGTAGATATCGAACAAGCTTTAAACGCTGCAACTACAAGATTGCAAACTTTTTCATCTAGAGTAGGTCCAAATTTAAATAATGTTTTGTGGTCCATTGCGTTCACTTTATTTAATACTTATTCAACTTGTGCGCTATTTCTGTTGAATATGTAAACAACAACAGCAGATGTGGACATATTTTGTCATATCTATTATACAGCAGTTATGGAGTGCAACGCTCATGCCTACGCAGCATGTTACGCTTGCAATTATATTATTTAAAACAGGAACTTGTGCGTTATTGGGAAGAATATATTATAAATGGTAAGCAGACTGGTTTACCTCGAAATAATAGATCACATAATAGATCACCTTTTTTCTGAAAATAGGAAAAATCATCTGCGGCTATCCGATATTATAGAGTATGAAGATTTAGTTTTTTTTCTTTTTTATTCTTTTTTATGATAACGGTAATGAGCATAAAATATTCGGGCACGACCGAATGTAAATTTTTAAATTGTTGTTGTATTTTTAATTTTTGTACATGAGCAGCGTACGCGTGTGTTAATATAATTTCCATAAAATCTTGCGTTTTAATTTCAGGATAAGCTTTTGTTTTCGTTGATCTTGAATATTAATCTGATGAAATCTGAAAATCGTATTGAAAACGCGGAATGGCTATTCCTTTTAACGGGTGGTGTCGGTTTAGATAATCCCCATAAAAATCCGGCTAAGTGGTTGGGTGTGCAGAGTTGGAATGAAATATGTCGATTATCAGAATTGCCAAATTTTAAAGGACTCCGCGAACATATAGAACAAAATTTAGCACTTTGGAAAGCTTTTTTTGACTCGCCTACCCCACAAGATAATCACAGCATACCAGAGCCATGGTCGGCTAAGCTTTCCATGTTTCAAATGCTGCTAATATTACGGGTGTTGAGGCCAGATAAATTGGTACCAGGTGTATTGGCATTTGTTTCAAGTAAGTGAAAATATCTTTCATATAAAAAATCAATTTTAATTCATTACGAAATTAGATGAAATGGGCCAAAAATATGTGGATCCCCCGCAATTTGATTTAAGCGCTTCGTTTGCTGATTCTCACTGTTGCATACCACTGATATTTATTTTAACACCGGGCTCTGATCCAACGGCGACGCTCTTGAAATTCGCAGATGAGCAAGGCTTTGGTTCGAATCGTTTATTTTCATTGTCTTTAGGCCAAGGCCAAGGTCCAATAGCCGTTAAAATGATAGACGATGGTGTCAGGCTTGGCAATTGGGTCGTATTGCAAAATTGCCATTTAGCTAAGAGTTTTATGCCAAATCTGGAAAAAATTTGCGAGGGTATGGTACCTGATTCTACACATCCAGATTTTCGTTTGTGGTTAACATCATATCCAGCTGAACATTTCCCTGTAGTAGTATTGCAAAATGGCATTAAAATGACCAATGAACCACCCAAAGGTTTACGGTCTAATGTTGTTCGCTCTATGTTAAGCGATCCAATATCTGACCCAGAATGGTACGAATCATGTAAACAAAACCAAACTTTCAAGCAGTTGATCTACTCGCTATGTTTCTTTCACGCCGTCATACAAGAGAGACGTTACTTTGGTCCTATTGGTTGGAATATTCCATATGAATTCAACGAGACTGACTTGAGAATAAGTCTTATGCAACTGAAAATGTTTTTGGATCAGTATGAAGGAGTTAATTATGATGCTTTGCGTTATCTAACGGGCGAATGTAATTATGGTGGTCGTGTTACCGATGATTGGGATCGTCGGACACTCAAGACAATTTTAAATCGTTATTATTGTCCAGAGGTATTAGATCTCGAGAATCCATTTTATTTCGACGAAAAGAAAATCTATTATATACCAGCACTTAAAGAAGTGGACAATTATCTATCGTACACAAAAGATTTACCGCTTGAAACGGAACCAGCCATATTTGGATTTCATGCTAATGCCGATATCATGAAGGATCAAAAGGAAACTGATATGCTCCTAAGTCACACTTTATTAACACAGGTAAGGAAAAAAAAAATTTCAATTGCTTTTGCGTATCTGTTGGTTGCAGCAGGCAAAGACGAATTACGTAGATTTTTCATGGTTTTTAAATTTGCAATAATTAAAATTTGTTTTTAAAATTCGAATTCTGTTTGCAATTAAAAAAAAGGATCGTCTGGTAGGTACTAATTTCACAAGTATCTTGACATATATAATATTATTTTCTATTTCCAATTTTTAAAAGGACCTCCAAGAGAAACGCGTAAGTAAATTAGGTCATATGGCTTTTCATTTGAGTTTACTTCATACGTTCTGTTTTTATTGTTAAACTACGCAGCTTCTGCAAAAATCACAGCGTTACTATAGAGAAATTTTGTCAAAAAAATTTCCTGAGAACCTTTTCCTTCCCCATTGTCCCAAATGTCCTGAATTTGTTTCCCTTTTCTACCTTCACAAGGATACTTCAGGTTCAGGTGACGACTCGGGTGGAGGTGCACAATTAACGCCTGAAGAAGTAGTTATTAATGTTGCAAGTGACGTATTGTCCCGTTTACCGAAAGACTTTGACCGGGAAGCTGCTCTGGCCCGCTACCCAACCAGCTATCATCAAAGTATGAACACCGTTCTAGTCCAAGAGATGACTCGCTTTAATGTTCTCTTAAATACAATACGTACTAGTTTGATAACTGTACGTAAAGCTATTAAGGGTAAGTAAGTTTCTTTAGTTTTAAGACAAAAATGAAATATATTTGTATTCATTTGTATAGTCGTGTACGGGCGCACAAATCTAAAAAAAAAATATAATGTATATGTGCATCATGACAGAACAAACATCAGATTGAAACGATCCACTAAGTGGAGTAAGAAAGTCTGATTAAAATCGATGGTTTGGGTCTTACTCCTTTAGCTGATTCACGTGAATATTCATGATCCGAATCTTTTGGCGGCATTATGCTCTTTTTTTTTTTTTTTTTAGCTTCATCGGTCGTCTCTTCTAAGTCTTCTTTTTCTTCCTCTTTTTTGGTCTCATCCGTCTCCTGGTCTCCATTTTCTGCACGAGCGTCATTGTTTTTCTCCTCCAAATTTTCTCTTTCTTCTTCCTCTCTTTCGGTCTCATTAGTCTTTTCGCCTACAGTTTCAGTGCGATCATCATCGTTCTGCTCTTCTTCTTTTTCCCCTTTAGCTTCATTGGTTTCATCTTCTTTAAAATTACAAAGAAAAGGCGAGATCCCAATTTATTACATATATACGAGCGAAATAACACTATAGTCAATCTTACCTGTGTAATGGTCAACAAAGACCGTTGCCTCAAAGTCTTCAGAAACTGGAAGTAGAGACTCTAAGTCTTCGCTTAGCTCAGCGGTGGCACTTCCCTCAGTTTCTGGTTCGTATTCGTCGACGACGCTGTCATCGTCGTCGCTGGGTGCGTAATCCGGTGCAAACAAAAAGTCTTCAAGTTTTCCTAAGTCATGACTGCTGGGTATAATACGTACGGGCGGACGTTCTGAAGTATCTTCAGGATGCTCTCCATAACTGATCAATTCCATTAAGAACTTGTCGATCGATAATAGGTCCGTGTCCATAAGCAAAAGTTCTTCGTCTGGCTGCAATGTTTTGCCGTAATCCTGGGACACCAAATTTTTAACTTGCCAATCAGCTATTTGTACCTCACTTAATCGTACTCCATCGCTATCTAAGGAATAGTACCTTTGTCTTTCTCTTGATTCTGTATGCACGTCAGCGTGCGAATCCATAGATATAACGTGTTGTTCTTTAGGACACTCAGGCTCTTTAGCATCGATTTCCTTAAATATTTCATCTAAGAAATCAAAAATTTCATTGCGAAAGATACGTTCCGAGGGCGTAAAATAGCGTCGACCTGGTACTGCGTAACGAATAAGCTTACGCAATATAGCATGAATTTCCTGATCAGCCTCACGATCCTCATCCATGGAGCTGCTCTCAGTCGACTCATAATAAAGGTCTGTATCAATTAGGCGATCAATAATTTCATTGGCAATCAAATTTGAAATGTCATAAGACTCCGTTTTTTCAAAGGTATTTTCAAGTAAAATATCGTAGATAATGTAATTTATTACAATCTTTCTTTCATTTTCACAAATGATTCTTTCCTTATCCGGAATGATGTTTTCACGCAAAGCGCATCTTAGTTGATCATAATTAAGAGGATTTTGAATTTCTTTGAAAGATTGTAACCACTTCTCAGCCTCTTTATCTACTGCCTGGGCCATTTTCATCACGTCATCTTCAGCTACTTGAGCACTGTAATTCTCAATGTCGTTGGCAATAATTTTTTCTAAATATTTTTCTGCAACTTCTCCATCTGCTTTACAGCATAAACGATACATTTTTTCATAAGTGGCACGCATGCAATTCTCCTTTTGTCGCAAGCCAGCCTCAACCGCTTCGCGATGCCATCGCTCTCTTAAAGCCAGCATGCAGTAAAAGTGAAGTTTGCGCTGTTCTTCGGCTCGTTGCAGTTCTTCTCCTAAGAAACGCATTAGCCAGCCGATGGTAGAGCCCTCATATAGTTGCGTAAGACCTTCACATTCTTCGTTACGAAATTCATTGTTCAGGAATATATTTTGTGATTTCGTTGCTTTCATTTGCGCTGCGGATTCATCCATTTCTTCTTTACGCCTAGCAGCATCTTGTTTTTCCGAAAGGGTGGGTTCTTTTTCCACTCTCTCCTCCGATTCTCCTTCCTCGATCTGCCTAAAGCTGACTTCGGTGCCAACTAATTCCTCATTTAAATCTTTAGCAGTCATTTCATATGTTCGTGTGCTTTCATCCTTTTCTGCAGTCGGCGCTCCTTGTTTGGTTCTGGCTGCAAGACATTGCGGTTGTAATTTATCTTTCTGGAAACTATGACGTAGATACTAGATTGTAAAAAAAAATTACAATATTAGATATTATATTTCACTTTCGTATAAACTTCAACTAACTTTTAAGCTCTCGTACAATTTTTTCAGATTATTATCTGAGCAAAAGTTCTGCTCATATTCCTTTATGTTTTGCTTAGGTTTCGACCATTCTTTAAGTTTGGCAAACGGACACTTTAGATCTTCAGAACTCATTTGCACTATCTGTTTTTCTAAATCATTCATACGTCTATCGAAAGCTTTACGTGAAGCCTTGAAGTGACGTCTGTTGGGATTAACACCGTAACGCATTTTAGGTGCATAGTATTCTGAATTAGTGTTGCCCAGATCGTACGTAATTGGTTTCTTATGCCACATATTTGACTGGTTTGCATGCTTCACATTTAATACTCTTAACGCCCGATTATATTCTACTTCATTTTTCTTTAATGCAGCCTTTCGCCGCTGATCAATTTTCTCGTAACTCATTGATATACGTTTATTCGAAGCTATGTGCATGCGTTGCTCGCGATCATTAAACATGCGTATCAATAGTTCTAAACGTAGCATTTGACATTCTTGTATATACTCTTCACGTTCAATCCAATGCTCCCATTCGAATGCTTCAAGAATGCGCCTATGTTTAACTTTTAGGATTTGTTCGCGAGCAGCTTTTTGCTTACGTTGCATATCAAGTTTAAAAGCTTTGAGAAATGCCCAACGCTTACGAGCCCTTTCTAGAACTTCAACTTCATAAAGACCGGGGGGTCCATCACCGGGTAAAATAGTGGGCAATTTAAAAACTTCCGTATCCTCTAGTTGATGTTGATCCTCCGAAACGCTCGGCAGAAAAGGCAACGTTTGAGCTGAAGATTCTCTAAAAGATTAAATAACGTGCATCTGTAAAAGAATATTACTAGAGAACGACCTTACCGATAAAGAGTTTGAGTGCCACGAATTTGACTGCCTTTAGTTTTTTTTTTATGGATTCCACAAGTCCTTCTGCTAGCCACTGTATTGGCGTCGCCTAGCTTCAAATTGACCATATTTATGTTAACTTGTGGGAGTTCCTCTACGGTGTTCGAATCGGCGCCTGGTATCAAACATAAACGGTGATTAAAATCATTTTATTTATTGCATTATTGTTTAGGTAGCACCTCCAGTTAATTTTCTGCGTTTGCTGCCTACATTATTATATAAGCTACCGGTATCTTCGGTGCCTGTTAATAGCTTTGACGAGGAATGTGGTCGTCGTTCATTATTAATATAGTCAACGAAAAAAATATCGGTGTCAGTAGATGTAGAAGCAGAGCTCATTGCGATTGAGTTTTCAAATTCTAACTCTATATAACGACTTTTATGAAGTGCGTTTCCTCCACTTTTACGCAGTTGTTTGCTAAATGCCATGCCTATTTTTTTTCAACAGAAATGATTTATCCCGTTTTTTATTTTAAATATTAAGTGGTTTCGTTTAAAAAAAGTTCTCATCAGATACAGAAAATAATAATATGAAAATTTTCTTTTATTGACAGTTTTCATTGGCTGGCAGCTTGGTTAGCAAGATTTGCCAATTTATTAAAAAAACAGAATTAATCGATGACAATGCGTAATATAAAGCATCGTAAATGGAAAGAGAAGGAACGTAAAATATGAAAATATAACGAATCATGTTAAAAATGTAGCTTAACTAAGAGGAATGAAGATTGAAAGAATTATACCACGTATTGTCTAAAGTTAATCGAGGATTGGCAGCGTAACAAAATTAGAACAGATCTGAGGCATTGCCTGTGCCTTAAAGCTTTGATTCTGCCAAACCCTGACTTCTTATGTGCCATGATACTTATAATCGGTGGTCTATACTTCTCTTTGAAAAGTATAGTAAAATAATTCAGTGGTTTGAAGAGTATGTATGTATAAGGTTTAACACTGTTTGTCCCTTCGCAGTATCTGCATTCTTGATAATTGTGACAAAAGATCGAAATAAGCTTTTTAGCTTAGCTTTTTTTTCCCCAAAAAAGGACGTTAAAAACGGTCAGCCTACAAATGCATCAAAAATGAAAATTCAAAGAGTTTTTGACAGCAGGCTGTAACAGACAACAGAATATTTGCTTGTTGTTAAAATTTACCATAAACCGATATTAAAACCATGTAAGAGACGATATTAAGACTCATACGAGGATATCGTTCATTCAATTTATACCGATACTCACTGCTATGTACGAATCTCTCTCTCTACTCCTAAACTTAATATATTGGTATTTGCCACACGAACACGTCTTTTGCCCACTTTTAACATTCATTTCTTTGTGCTTTTTAGGACTCGTGGTTATGTCAGCGGCCTTCGAAGCAGTCTATAAATCCATTTTAATCGGCAAGATACCTGGCATGTGGGCTTCGAAATCTTATCCAAGTTTAAAGCCTCTGGGCGCTTATGTTACTGATTTCTTACGACGCTTGGATTTCCTGCAGGTACAAAGAAGGTGTTAACATATTTTGTTTGTATTGCAGTTGATCCTATCCCTTTTATTTTACCTAAAAGCTTATATCGTGTCCAAATTGTTAATGCTTGCAAAACCACAAAATTAGAGCTAGAGAAAAGTTCAATGTTCGTGTAATCTACAAAAAAGCTTATGTGAGCTTGCGATAAAGAACTTTTTACATTTTAGGGTTATGTTTGCGAATTTCCGTATTCCATTTAACCATGAACTTATTTAGCTACGTTATTTGTATTATTGGTAAAATAAAAGCAGATTTATGTTGAGAAGTGTCCAAAAATGGATATTCCAATGTTTAATAAAAATGGCATAACGGTTTACAGCTTAGTTTTTATTCCAAATCAAAAAAAAAAAAAACTTCTTTGATGGCCCTGTATTTACTGGGAGAGAAGTTTTGATTTGAATTTCGTATCATTTATTAATTTTAAAGCTGAAATATTTTCCTTCTAATATAAATACCAAAAATAAAGATGAATACCCTACGTTCTTCTATCCTAGCTTGAGAACTTCAATATTGCTTCCTATTAATTTCTTATTTAACATCAATTTTTAAATGATTTTTTTTAAATTTACTTCTCAGATATTTTTGGGTTGAAATTAAAAATCAGAATTCAAAATTTTACAAAGCAAAAAATATCAAAACTCTATAGTGGGACAAGGCCCATCGTACAGAACGTCGCTTAATAGATTTATTCGCTTAACAACTGTTCAAAATAAGGTGTCATACGGCGAGTGGCCGAAAAAGTGGGCCAATCCGAACCATTTTCGTCCCTGAGCCAAAAGAAATTCCCAGTTTTGAACACCTTGACATATAACAGAAAGGACTAATTTTCAATACTTCTTCCGATAAAATACTTTTTCCGATAATTTGATCACGTAGGCCTATTTGTGATATCGCACCACGTATAGGGATTCTCATGAAAGTACGCTCTTCCGTGGCGATATCTATTTTGCGGTCGGACACAATTGGAAAATCATAAAATTTTAGTTGACGTTTTGAGTAACCTCCGATGTGAGGCTTTTCACGGAAATTATGCATTTTTATGGAAATAATATATAATCTTTTGGTGTATTATTGAGAAAATGCAGGAATGACTGTAATAGGTAAAGTTGAATGGGTTGTCTAAAGTTCGGTCTTGCTTGACTATGTTCTTGTGTTTCGAAATATTATGAAGAAATTTACTACATTAACATGTATTTGGTCTAAGAACAAGAGCTGTTCAAGTAGTTACGTTAGACTGATTACACTTTTGCCACCGCTCCCCAACATAACAAAGTGTTTGGAAAAAATTATCCATATCTTTAACGCTTTGGCATATTAAATTTGGATGGGATCACTACAATACTTTCTATATAAACGTTCTCATAGAGAGTATAAAAGTTCTCAGAAGATGTTGATGCAATCTAGTGATCTCTCTATGACATACACATTTACTATGATACGGTATATTTTTAGTATTGCTCCGCACATAAGTGTACTCCTCGAAAGTGTTCATTCGGCAACAATGTCCAGTTCTTGGAATTTTATAATGAAAGCACAGCTGCTATTAAGCTGTTATTTTGCTTAGTTATTATAGTGCACATTATTTGCAATATACTTCTAAATTAACTTAAAACTTTTAACATTAATTAAACGAATCCCATAATTGTTATTGTTTCCAAATTTCTTATCATGCTTTAGAAATGGTATGAGGAAGGGCCTCCGAGTACTTTCTGGTTATCCGGCTTCTTTTTCACCCAAGCTTTCTTGACGGGCGCTCAGCAGAATTTTGCTCGCAAATACGTGATACCTATCGATCTATTGATATTTGATTATGATGTTTTACATATGGAGGAAGATCAAACTGGCGGAGTGCCGGCCCCTGATGATGGTGTTTTCGTCTACGGTATATTCTTGGAAGGGGCCCGTTGGGATCGTGCTGAAAATTGTTTAGCTGAATCATTTCCGCGCGAACTATTTGATCGTATGCCGGTCATATGGATGAAACCATGCAAGCGTAGTGATCTGAAGCAAAGACATATTTACACTTGCCCACTGTATAAAACAGCAGAGCGTAGAGGTGTATTATCCACCACGGGACATAGTACTAATTTTGTTGTGGCAATGCTTTTAGAATGCAGTCCCAGACATCAAATATCACATTGGATTATTCGCGGTACAGCTTTGCTTTGTCAACTGAGTTTCTAAATGCTAGTTTATTTAAGTAAATCCATTTATTTTGATAAATACACACTTAACTTTAGAAAGTGGTTTGATTTAATGAAATCCGCTTCAAAAGTAGTTGAAAAACACTTGGAAAAAGAGAATTTGCCTAATCCTTATCAAAAGTAATGTTCTCTCTCAATATTTATTTGCCATCAGTTTCTAAATGATTCGTTCGCTTTCAGCTACAAACGATTGTAATATTGCGGAACTAGAAAAACTAGTTTACAGATCCATACAAATATAGCAAAATATTGTCTCTGCTGTTCGCTGTACTGTAGCTTCAAGACAATGTTGAGGGTACACATTTTTTATACATTTTTTAAAGTGATAACCACAGTGACGACTCGATGAGTACATCGATTTGAATAACTTCCAAATATTAGTACTTAGCTGAAAATCTTCGTTCTTAAGAGAAGGCGGAGCATGCAACTGCTGTTGTTGGATGATTGCTTACCAAAATTAACAATGTTTCGTCACAAATGAAACGAGATCAGTTGTGAAGGAGATAAACTTATAGTTTCGGAAGCAAACATTTCATACGTAGTCATTCTTCTGTTCTCTTCATACAAGAGTCAACTCGTTTGGTTCATTTCTTTTAAAAAAATATCGAATCAAAATATATAGGCATATAGGTATAATATAGTTTGCAATCGTAAGCATCCTGCAGGTGAAAATTTATGGCAAATCATTAATCTTGCCTTAAAAGGATGTGCGACCACTTAGATACGCACGGATTAACGAAAGGCCAACGAACGGTCTCACAAAAAGGGTGAATGGCGATTACAAAACTCTTTTTTATGTCCATGCCAACATAACGGGAAAACCCAATATTTTCATATACTGTCCTGCGAACATTAAACTGGCAAGGGTAATAAAATTCAACGATGCAAGCTCACGCACGGGCACGTAGACAGAACTATCCATTTCTATTCAATTGACTAAGCACTAAGAAAATTACATTTGCTTCAGCTTGGACGAATAGCTGAAAGGGGTAAATAGTTAGCATATACATGTGCAAAATTTTAGATCGACAGTTTCTTTAGACCCAGTAACATCTGCCTTTTGGTTTTCAAAACTGATTTGTGCATTGAATACTTATATATGATGTCAAATTCTTTTCCTTTGTGAGAGTGCAACAACACAATATTAAGAGATTGTAATAGATAATGAAGCAAATGTGAGTAAGAGCTTATCGAGAACGCATGAGCTCTTCGGGTTTTCTGGCAGAAATATTTGGGTATAAAATAAGCAATGAAAAATGCATCATATCTCCTTGTTTCGATTTGAGAGGAATATGAATACACGACAGAGGGGTTTTCTTACTGGCATCAAGTTAGTCGACTGTGCCTAACCTACATTTTGGTCTTTGGGGATTGATTCTCAGATTTCGTTCGCTTGTTGACAATTGAAAATAGAAAATACAAACATAGATAAAAAATACTCGATGATATAAAAAATTAAAAAGAAAAAATGTTACTATTTAGCATATAGCGTGCTTTAGCGTCTTCGCTGAAGAACGCTTACTTTCATTTGCGTCACGTGACCCACCTACTTCTATTTTACGTCGAAGAATGTCTTTGAACTGGCGCTGTAGCGCTGCGCAGTGAGCACTTCCACCTCACGACAATGTCATCAGTAGCAAAGGTGATATCCAGTCCAGTTGGAGCTGTTGATACTTTGCGGAGCTTGCTTGCATATTCGAGGATTATCATCTCCAATTCCAGCAGATTACCGCCGTCGTATCTTAAAGTTCCTACAATTCTGTTCCAACATTAAGTCGCCCGCAATTACGACGCACCAGCGCCAGCCCATTTTCTACGACCATTCGCCAAAGCAAGTGTTAACCTGCGTCCCCTGTGTTAAGTGTGATTTGCTATTCACCTTTCATTAGCTCATCTGGCTGCCTATTTTTTTCATATTTTAAGATTGCGGTGACATACGTAATTTGCAAAAGACTTTACACACTTCGGCATACCGATCGACTGAGACGTGTTCTTCAAATCTACTTGTGTTTGTCTGTCTTATATATTTTTGCTATCTGTCCACGTATTTTTGTCTTTAACCTACACGTCGTAATTTTTAAGACGTTTTGACGAAGTTTGACTTAAAGATCAAAGCTATTGAAAACGTACCACTCACCTTATTACTTTTGCTAATATTATGGTTCGAAAGAAAATTATTAAGCAGTTTGTGGCATTTTAAGGTTGACTTAGCCCGTCTATAATGTTTTTGCTTGTTTCAATTATTAATGTTTTCAAAGAAGTTTTCCTTTTGGTTTTGCATGTCTTGCGACATTGCATTATTTTTGTGCAGGACGGAAAAGCGGGTGTCCTTGAACAGTATAATATAAGGGAAGCAGTTCGTTTGTTACGCGTCCGGGATTTCCCGTTTGTAACCGAAATTCGACAAGTTTGAGGTTAGGCATAACCCGCGGGAAACTATTATTAAAGTATACAGAAACCGACTTATAAGACTTATAACATTTATTGTATCCAGAATCATCTGAACCGAAAATGTAAACAAACACTTTTATGATTTTATGTGAAATTCTTCTTTGAAATTCCCGATGGTCTTTAAGAAAGTTCGAGGCTGAAATACGCTTTGATTTGTAACTTGCAGTGGTGTATGCATTGTAGATATATATGAAAAGTGCAGTTCCTTCTATGGAGGAGGGCACAACGGGCGAATGAATCCGCCAACTAAACATTAAAAAAAAAAGAAAACAAATAGAAAAATATATATACGAAGCTTTTATTGAATTTTAATTATTTTTCGTACATAGTTTCATTAGTTTCATTGTAAATGTTTAAGTCAAACATGGCTTTTTGCGCAAGAATTTACATGAGCATTCGTGATACGGTGGCAATGGATCATATTTATGTTCTAAATATAATTTTTTAAGAACTTCTTTAATAGTTGGACTGTTGTAAATATTTTTATCACAATATTGTAAAAAACGTATTTTATACCCGGGCAACCAGCCATACACTTGATTCGTATAACGAGGTAACTTCATGGTGTATCGAATATCGCGGCACCGAATGCGTTCGATCTCGTTTTCGTACTTTACAACTTCTGGTGTAGACTCTTCAGACACTTTTTCATAGCGAGAATAAAATTTTTCGCTAAGTGGACGTGTGGTATAGTCTGGTCTAAAAGTAAAGCGATCTATATTGTGATTCGGACGACAATAAGCCATATTATTAGATTATGGCTTGTTTTTTATATTTTGTTTTATATTTATTAGATTTATATTTTTTCAAAATATATTTTTAAAAATCAATAGAACGTCTTGCTCAATGGAAAATTTTATATTTTACAAGTAGTCAACAATTTTCATAAATACGCTCAGTATTGATTTAGAGCATTATTTGAAAATGTCGTCACAGGTAGAGCTACCGGAATTAGTTGTTTTGTTTATCTACTCTTGGGAATTATTTACTTGCCATACGAATTCATCACTTGTGAAGAAGAAAATTTAAAAATAATGAACTTTGCGACGAAGATCGTCGAAAGCTAATATGATCCATTGATAATTACATCGCTTCCACAGGACTTAGACTAAGACTTTTTCT